>NC_092382.1:79635324-79935324 GCF_030028105.1 Mobula birostris
ATTTTAATATTGATACTGGCCAAGAGGTTAAGGCATTGGACTAACGACCTGAAGGTCGTGAGTTCGAGCCCCAGCCGAGGTAACGTGTTGTGTCCTTGAGCAAGGCACTTAATCACACATTGCTCTGCGACGACACTGGTGCCAAGCTGTATGGGTCCTAATGCCCTTCTCTTGGATAACATTGGTGTCTTGGAGAGGGGAGACCTGCAGCATGGGAAACTGCTGGTCTTCCATACAACCTTGGCCAGGCCTGCGCCCTGGGGAGTGAAGACTTTCCAGGCGCAGATCCATGGTCTCGCAAGACTAACGGATGCCTTAGATAGATAATCAGACCAACCATTATCAACTTACGGAGGTGGCTGGGAACGGACCCAAGTGCAAGACACAGACACTGAACTACTAGGGACAGGACTAGTACACAGGGTGAGGGCAAGGACATGGACGCGAAAACCGGGAACCCGGAACAGGACTGGACAAGAGAGCTAGGAGCCCGGGCTTGGACTCCGAGACAGAGACTGGACAAGGACCCAGTACCTGGGTCTTGCCTCTGGCTCGGACCCCAGAACTAGGCAAGGACGAGATTCGACAGGCAGGCAGGACGAGGCTGGAGTCTTCAGGCTTAAAGCTAGAGGTGAGGCCTGGCAGGAGGCAGGAGGCTGGAGTCTTCAGGCTTGAGGCTAGGCAGGATCCTCCTGGGCAGGGCGTGGTTCGCCTGGGCAGGTTGCGGATCACCACCCGAAGGAGGCATGGGACAGGAAGGGACAGAACCAACCACAGGTAACGTCGAGACGGCCTGGCTTACTCGACGGAGGCAGGGGACTGGAAGGGACAGAACCAACGGCAGATAACGGCAAGACGGCCTGACTTACCTGGGCGGAGGCAAGGGACAGGAAGGGAACTAGGTACAGGGTGGCTCCAGGGCAAGACTGCAGGCGAGACGAGGCGATAGTTACCAGCAAGACAAGGCAAGGCTTCAGGCAATGCAAGGCGAGACGAGAACTTCAGGTGAGGCGAGAGTTACCGGCAAGACAAGGCAGGGCTTCAGGCGAGGAAACAAAAAGCCGAGCAAGGGATACAAGGTGTAAGGACAAGAACAATCCAGCAACCACGCCCTGGTCTCTGGAGGTATTTATGCAGCCAGCCACAATGAGCATCTGCTGCCTCAATTAGAGGTAAACACGAACAGAAGCAGGGTAAACAGGAAAACCTGGAGCAAGGGTCGGTGGACCGGACTGTGAACCGAAATACGGAGTTCACGGACCGGACCGTGACAAACGCTCCTTAAATTATCCCAGTGAAGCTGCGTCAGCCACTTTTTCTGGCCTCATTCCTGATTCTCAGCACCTTCTAAATCTTTGCCCTCTCTACTTAAAACTGTGCCAGTCATTTTCAACACTCCTAATCAGCAGCGAAGATTGTCAGCAACAGCGTTATATATGGCTCTTCTGTTTTTAAACATTCCCGTAACTTTTATCCCCATTCCTCTACGTTCAAAGGAATAAATACCCAGCCTGGCCAAATTTACCCCATAATTCTGATTCTCTGGACAAGTAACATCCTCTTCAAACCTTTCTACACTACTTCCAGTATAATAATTTTAATCCAACAACAGAGTGACCAAAACTCTGATCATCCAGGTACTGAAGAAGATTGTGAGAAAAAGAGAGGTTCGATTATGAAAGGCCATTCTACGGGTGGATGTGGTCATGCATGGGTGCATACCACACAGTGTGTTCAACATTATTGTATGGGGTTTGATTTTGTGGATGTATGCCCCGCTCGCTCTATATCTGCCCAACAGGGACATTGTGCTGGTGTGGGGGGATTTATCCTGTGCACTGCCATTTTCCACAGGGAAATGTTGCCATTATATTCCTGGGAACTCAGCTGATATCTCCAGCTCTCGTGGAGCCTTCTTTACACATGGAGATGGTTCCTATAAATTCAGCTCAATATTTATTTTCAAAGGGACGCTGTCTAATTGCATAAGGAGAGATGGGAACAGTTAATGTGACCGTCACTTGAAAGGGGCGTGGTTAATGTAGCTGGTACAGATTACAAAGGCAGGCTGGGTCTGCCTGGTTTGAATGGGCTGTTACTGCGTGAGTACATTTATTAAAATTGATTATAAATTCCTACCCCACGACGCAGTCAATTGCCGCAGTTGATCCACCTATGATCTTGCTTCGAGCACTTTGAATTTCTTGCTGCCTGTTATAGTTTCCATAGGTCATTTTCCAATCGGAATCAGATATATCGTCACTGACCTGTCAGTCGTAAAACTATTTGTTTTGCGGCAGCAGTATTTACCTATGCGGTGTTTGTTACAGGAAGTTGTCAGACAGAGAAAGATGGAGTCACCAAGCGGAACACAGAGACAGAGATAACATCTGGTGAAAATTCACAAAACCATTGAGCACTATGGAGACATGAGAGACTCCAGATACGTAAATCAAAAATATCAAATTGCTGCAGAAACTCAGCAGGTCAGGCAACTAATCCGTGCGGGGGGAATGGACTATGAATAGTTTGTGTCCAGACTCTTCCCAAAGACTTTGAACAACCGATACAAATGAGACTGAGGTGAAAGAGGGACGATGGACTGGGAGAGGTGTGATTTCCCTCTGGATATCGCTGCTGCCCAGCCCTGTTTACTTTATCATCCTGGAGGTAAATGCTCCAACCCTTCCCTTCAAGTCCTTGTGTTCTGAGTTACCAGCCGAGATCCCTCTTTCTCTTTAGACAGGAACATAAACAAATAAATGCAACTGTAGGCTGTTCAGCCCATCAAACCAGCCCTGCGAGTCGATACAATCTATGAACCTTTCTCCTCTCACAATTTTTCTCCTCTATCATGTCCACATTGTTTTAAATCCCTAGTCTTTGAAAATGTATCCTCTATTTCATTATGTACAGCCAGTGATCTAATCTCAGCAAACCTCTAAGGTAGAGAATTCCAGCCATTCGTTCTTTCTGTAGGAAGAAATTACGAACTACCTCAGTTGTAAATCAGACCCGTTATGTCCATTTTTGAAAGCTGTACTGCAAATGGAAACATATCCCTTTGGTGGGAGTAAGTGGAGATTACACGAAATTCGCGTGATGACAGGTGTTTAACCTCGATGTCCCAGTTTTCTCCAACATCCCAAATTTATGTGTGATTTTGACTTACTTTGTGTGTCGCTTTAAATGTAGGTGAGCGGCAGCATGCAGACAAGAATAAGTGGTCATGTAAGGGGAATATAAAGGACTGGGACATATTTAGATTTATAATAGTCCTTGATGGCTATCATGAAGTTTACAGGTTGAGGAGCCCATTTCCATGCTATTAATCTCACTGCCTCCCTCTCAACATCCACCCTGCTGCGTCCTCTCAGCTTCTGTCTGGTTCAAATAGATCACCCCTCATTCTATCATCTTCAGCCATTCGTGATAGGACAACACCTTTGATCCAGGAACCTGCTGAGGTAATATCTTCTGGACTGTCAACGTGAACGTATTCTCTTTTAAATAAGGAATTCAGAACCGTACATAGTGGTCGAGGTGTAGCTGTGCTAATACTCTGTACAGTTGTATTCCCAATCCCCAGCCCTGTTGTAATAAATACCACTGTGGCATTTGCTGCCTTGACTGATTGATGCACAATCAAACTAACTATTCTATATCTCAGACGCAAGAACATCCCTTTGAACATCACTTACGTGCAATCTTCTCTACTTGATTCTTCTTCCCTCACATTTGCCACCATTAACCTCCACATGCCGACTTTTCACTTACTGTTTCTATCTATCAGAACATAAGTCCAAATTTGCGCGTTAAAACCGGCCCCCTCACCTTCTTTCGAGTTATCAGAAAACTTGGAAACACACTCTAAGTCAAATGGAAATACAGACGACGCCGGTGTCGGGTACTGGCCGAATCGAAGCGACGAAATCCGATCTCGAGGGCGATCGAAGTAACAGAGAGCGAGGAATGTCACAAAGTTTTGACAATTTGAGAAAAAGGCTGGATAGAAATGGCCCGTTGTTACAGGCAAGGGACTGCTCGGCTCCGCTTATTGCTCCGCGGGGTTTTGCTCGTCTCTGTGTTAGCCTGAGGCTGTGAACTGCAACTGGTGGATTGTTTGTCCGGCTGCAGTGATGCCTGGCTTTGTGACCTGAAAACTGTTTTCGTGGTTTTATTTTTCTACGATATATTTCTCTCTCTCTGCACACTGGGTGTTTGACAGTCCTCTGTTGTTTTAATGAGTTTTATTAGGTTTATTTTCTTCGTGGCTGACCGTATGCAGCCGAATCCCAGGGCTGTATAAAGTCTCCACACTTTGATGATAAATGAAGGGACAGACACAGAGAGAGCGAAAAAGAGAAACTAATCGCCATGGCATATCGTGTCGACATTCACGCCAATCTACTTCTCCCAAGATATTGTGGAGGCATTTATAGTGATCCTTCGAGAAGCACAACATTCTCGAATAGTTTTGAAAATTGGAAACGTCATTCACTCGTTAAGAAGGGAGGGAAGCAAAAGAGAGAATATCAGCCTGTTAGCGCGACCTCAGTGTTTGAGACGATGTTGCAGGCTATTATTAACGATGAAGTTTCACGGCACTTTGAGGCACATAATAAAATAGGCCGAAGTCACCAGGGTTTCCTCAAGGGGTAATCTAGCCTGACAAATCGCTTCAAATTCTTTGAGGAAATAACAGGCAGAATATGCAAAGGAGAGTCACTGAATGTTGTTTACTTGGATTTTCAGGAGGTCATCGACAAAGTGCAGCACACGAGTCTGTTAAAAAATGATAAAGGCTCCTCATAATACTGCAAAGATACCGCCGTAGATAAATGGATCATTCTTTGGGTGGAAACAGTTAGAATAAAAGGGACTTTTTCTGGTCGTGTTCAAATGGTTAAGGCGTTCGTCTAGTTGCCTCAACGTCGCTAGTTCGAGCCTCAGCTGTGGCAGCGTGTTTGTGCCCTTGAGCAAGGCACTTAATCACACATTGCTCTAATCTGTGCGAGGAGTGGCGCCCCACACACACTTCCGATCTGCGCCTTGTAAGGCATGAAAATGCCCGACACAGGCCTCACATGGTCTGAGTCGGCGTTCCCTCCCCTCCCTCCCTCCCTCCCCTTCCTTTTCTGGTCGGGATGCCGGTGACTAGTCGGTATTAGGGCCGCATCTTTTCAATTTATATGCCAGAAATTGGTGACTTTGCCGCCAAAATTGCGGACAATCCAACGAAGGTTGAAGGGTAGGTGGTCTTGAGGAAGCAAAAAATTTGCGGAAGACCTTGGTCAGATGAAGAGATAGGCAATGAAGTGTCAGATGGACTGTACGGTAGAAAGGGAGGCAAATGGAATGTCAAGATTTATTTCTAGAGAACTAGAAAATAAAAACAAATATGTAATGCGGAGCCTTTATAAGACTTTCATGTGACTGCAGCTGGAATATGGCGAACGGTTCGGGTCCCTTATCTAAAATGGATGTGCCGGCGAAGGAGATAGTCCAGAGGACCGTCACGGTAATGATGCCCGGAATAAAAGAGTTACATGTGAGAAATATTTTAGGACCTTGGGCTTTGGTCGATGGAATTTCGAAGAATGAGTCGGGGATCTCAGTGAAATCTATCGAATATTGACAAGTCGAGTTAGAATGGACCTGGAGAGGATTTTGATGTCGTGCTAGAGTCGAGGACCAGCGGGCACAACCTCAGATAAGGACGTCCCTTAAGAAAAGGGACGAGAATCAATTTCTGTAGCCAGAAAGTTATGGATTTGTGGAATTTATTGCCACGCATAGCCGTGAAAAGCAAGTAACTGGGTATATTTAAAGCGGCAGTTGAGGAGGTGGACAGGTAGTAAGGGTGTCAAATGTGACAAGGAGAAGGCAGGGGAATTGAGTTGAGAGGAATGATATGTATGACCATAAGAGCATAAGAAATAGGAGCAGAATTCGGCCATCTGGCCCATCGAGTCTGCTCCGCCATTCAATCATGGCTGATCTTTTTTTTTTCTCTCCTCATGAACTCCAGCTCCCAGCACTCTCCTCATAACCTTTGGTGCCATGTCTAGTCAAAAACCTACCAATCTCTACTTTAAATACGCCCAGCGACCTGTCCTCCACAACTGGATGTGGCAATAAATTCCACACATTCACCACCATTTGGCCAAATAAATCTCTACGCATCTCTGTTTTGAAAGGGCGCCCCTCTATCCTGACGCTGTGCCCCCTTGTCCTAGACTCCCCTACCATGGGAATCACCCTTTCCACATCTACTCTGTCTAGTCCTTTCAACATTCGAATAGTTTCAATTAGATCCCCCTCTCATCCTTCTGAATTCCAGCGAGTACAGTCCCGGAGTCATCAATCATCCTTGTGAACGTCCTCTAGACTCTCTCCAGTGCTAGCCCATATTTTCTAAGATGAGACATCCAAAACTGTTCACAATACTCAAGGTGAGGCGTCAGCCGTGATGCAATGGCGGAGATCGGTGAGCCGAATAGCCTAATTTTGCTCCGATATTTTGCGGTATTGAGGCCAAATTTGGTGATAAATGAATGATGAATATCGCTTTTCATGACTCACCTAACAAACCGCCTGGCGTCCCTGTGACAAAATTTGGAAGCTTGGATGTTTTAAAGTGACAGTTTCAAAAGTGGTCCTCCCGATTAACACTTCGCGGCGAGGATGGGATTCGAACCCACGCGTGCAGAGCACAATGGATTAGCAGTCCATCGCCTTAACTTCTCGGCCACCTCGTCTGCTCTTCTCTCTCTTGTGCTCCGAAGTTCTGATTTTCTTCACAGCATTTAAAACTTCTGCTTTAGGCCCACCCATGTGTGTTCAGATTCTAGGCCGAATTACTTTGCTCGCCGTGCTTACCAGAATTCATGGAGTTGGATAAGGACAGTTTAGAGAGATATGTGCCAACCACAGGAAACATGGAAATAGGTATTTCATGCACTTTGGACCCCATGGACGTGCTGTGGCATACCTATCGAATCCGTGCTCTGTAACTCGGAGAAACTGTGAATGTTTGGAGTTGTAAAATGAGATAAATTTATGTCGAATTAAATAAAATTTGATTAGCTTAGTTATCATATTGCTTGATTTCAAGTAAACAAATATTATAGGAATTTGCCATCTGGTTTGAGAATGACGATTTCCGTGTTTTGGGCAAATGTAATAATCCGATAGTTACCATATTATGACGCGCTGACGGCACGCCCGGCTGTGCGCAGCCGAAGATCCGAACACCCTAACGCTTACCCGACACATACACATGGCTACTCGGTTCGGGAATACCAAACCAACGGCTGAAAACCTGAAAAGAAATCGAGTTGACTCTATCAATAATGTTTTGAATGTGGTGGACCATTTCACTGATTCCAATCGCAGAATATAACGCCGCTGCAAAAGACCGTGGCATGTGCCTTTGAGAATTCCTTTCTGTGTGACAGAAACTAAATATTGTACAGCTCAAAGCAGGAATGCATGGAGAGATATTGACAACAGGTCGAATGTTCACCTGGGATGAAATCACTGCTTGCGTGTACCTTTAGCTCGGTCAGGAAGCCACTTAACAGGTGGAAACTCCTTGCAGCATTCAGCATGTTCCCCTTCTCACAAAATACGGCCGTGTGGCCTAATGGATAAGGCGTCTGACTTCGGTGCTTGACAAGGTGGAAGTTATCAGAAGATTGCAGGTTCGAGTCCTGCCACGGTCGTTTTGAAAACCTGGCGGATTCGGTTCCATTCTGTCTCTCACTCCCTGCAGCCAACTGATTTTCTCAATTCCGCGTGAGGATTAACCGGAGTACTACACCCTCGGTGAAAACGTAATGCCTCATCTTCACAACATATAATATTATGTGGTATTTCTGCAGACACTTTCATAAACAATTGGTTGGAGCTTCTCAGACGCTCAGGCGGTGCTGCTGGGAAGGTGAAGTTTATTTCCCATTGATCTCCGTCTCCGAGCACACCTTATCGGCGAGGATTCACCACCCAGCAGTGACGGTACATTGTCCTGTCTCCAACCCTCCTCCTCTTCTTGGACTCAGCGCACTGGTCCTCTGCCTGTTCTGGGATATCTTCATCACTAATTGCCAACTAGACATCAACCGCCTCAGCATCAGGACACCCTCTGAATACGCTGCCCTCCCGAATCTCAACCCCCATCCCCAAATTTACCTTCAATCATGCAGACAAAGTGCTGCTGTTGTAGAGTGGCGGACTGACCTCTACCTTGCTGAGACAAGGCGGGAACTCTCAGACACGTCTTCATCCCTACACCTTGAATAATCCCGACTGTGGACAATCACAGAACTGTCTCCGGGGTGCGGACGATCACAGAACTGTCTCCGACATTATTACAGACGTCATCAACTCTGGAGAACCTGCATTCACTGTAGAAAACTCATGGTTCCATTGCCCTGAACTGCTCGCTCTACCTCCTACTCGATTCACAAATCTGATTGTCCAGGTAGGCTCATTGTCTCGGCCTACTCCTGCCCCACTGATCCTGCGTTCTCATAGCTCCAGTCCGTCCTATGCCCCATACTCAGTCCCTTCCCACCTGCATTCGCGAACCTTCCCGAGCTCTTGATCGACTCACCAAATTCCAGTTCCCTGACTATGACCGTCTCATATTCTCTGTGAACGTCCAGTCCCCGTATTAAAAGGCCTTAAAAATCTCCACATTTCTCAAGGAAAGAACCAACCAGTTCCCCTCTATCATCACCATCCTCCGTCTGGCAGAACTGGTCCTCACCTCAACAGTTTCTGCTTCGGTTCCTCCTACTAACTCCAAATTCAATGGGTAGCCATGGACACTCGCATGAGTCCAGACATGTCTCCCATTTCGTTGGCTAAGTAAAACAGTCCATGTACCTGTGATGGTCCGGTCCGTGAAATCCGCATTCCCGTTCACAGTCCGGTTCATCGATCCTTATTCCGGGTTTTCCTGTGTTCCCTTTTTCCATTGAGTGCCTTAATTGAGGCGCCTGATTCTAGTTTTGGGCTGGCACATAAATACCTCTGGAAACCAAGGATTGGCTGCCGGATTGTTCCCTTACCCTCCCAGTTTGAAACCCTCACAGTACCTCGACGGTTTCCTCGGCAGTCACCTCGGCAAGTATCCTCGACAGTTATCCCGGCACTGCGTCCTAGAAGGGACCCGCCTGTGTGTCCCAGAAGGGTTCCCGCCCTGCGTCCTGGAAGGGTCCGTACATTGTGTCCTAGAAGTGTCCCGGCCCTGCACCTTAAAAGTGTCCCGGCCTTGCGCCCTGGAAAGGTCCCTGCCCTGCGTCCTAGAAGGGTCCCGGCCCTGCGCTCCAAGGAGGGTCCCGGCCCCGTACGTAAGAGTCTAATCAAGCCGAGTCCAAGAACAGAGCCAAATCTACTCCAAGAGCCACGTCCTGCGCTGGATTTCCTCGTCCTGCGCTGCAGCTCCTCGCCCAGCCCAGGAGTCGCCGCCATTCCAGGAAAGCCTACCATTCCATCCCCAGACCATATTTCGGGCATTCTGTACGTCTGCTTTTCTTTCTCCTACCTCCATCCAGGCGGAGGGATGCTCACAAAGCGCGTTGGCCACTTGCGTAGGTTACGGCGTCGAATTGACGCAGAAGTATAAATCAGCCTTTAGGAAGAAGCCACCAGATGTATCGGCAACAGTGATGTGGTTGCAGGATCGTAGGGCCGACCACTGAATTGCTTCCAGGCGATAGACAGAAATAAAAATGACCCAGGGCTCATAAGAGAATCTGAATGTCACAATCTTTATAACGACACGGAGAACGAGTGTTTACCTCAGATTCATTCAGAGTCCAGAGTGTTCCTTAACCAGAAGCACTGGATGAACAAGGGATCTGCAAAATGCTGAGCGGTGGATTCGTGGCAATACTTATCACATTTACTCATTATTATTATTTATCTATAGGATTTGTTTTATATTGACCCGCATCTGGGCCGTACCCTCCAAATATCCGGACCTGCCTCTCGTTTTTTTTGCACTACCTTACTTTCCATTTTTCTATTTTCTATTTATGATTTATAATTTTGTTTTTAATATTTACTATTGATTTGTAATCCAAGGAGCGGGAAGTGCAGAATCAAACATCGCTGTGATGATTGTACGTTCTAGTATCAATTGTTTGGCGACAATAAAGTATGAAGTATAAAGTATTTTGCTCATTTGATAGTTGTCTATTGTTGTGTGCAGCGCTTTATCAGCTTCCCTGGTGGTCTAGTGGTTAGGATTCGGCGCTCTCACCGCCGCGGCCCGGGTTCGATTCCCGGTCAGGGAATCAAAATATTGCCTGCTGTAATTTAATGTGCTAATTTTAAATTATGGTGTGGATTAGCCTGCTTCCACTATAACCCCATTCCTGTCTATGCTTAACCTGCATTGGCCTGAGTCAGCATCATAAAACCACAAAATATAGGAGCAGAATTAGGCCCTCGGGCACATCGGGTTTGCTTCGACATTTCCTCTGAGCCCCATTCTCCTGCTTTTGTATCATTTCATGCCCTGATCAATCAACAATCTATCGATCTCTGACAATTATACAAAAAGACTTGCACTCCACAGGGGCTCGTGGCAACGAATTCAACAGATTTACCGCTCTATGGCTAAAGAACTCACTCCTCATCTCTGTTCTAAAAGGACGGTCCCCTATCGCGAGGCTGCGTCCTTTGGTCTTATTTTCTCCCACCATAGGAAACATCCTCTCAACATCCGCTCTATCAAGGCCTTTCACCATTCGATAGGTTTCAATGAGGTCACCGCGCAACCTACTGAATTCCAGTGAATGCGGGCCCGGTGCCAGCAAACGCTCTTCATATCACTAGCCAATCCATCCTAGCATCATTTCTCTGAATCTCCTTGGAACCCTCTCCAGGTTCAGCAATACTTCCTCAGGTAAAGGAACTAAAACTGCTTACAATACTCCAAGCGAGGCCTCACCAGTGCTTTGTAAAGTCTCTGCATCACATCCTTGCTTTGTATTCTAGTCCTCTTGAAATGAAAGCGAACATCGCATGTGCCTTTATCACCACAGATTGAACCTACAAATTAGCCTTTGGGACATTATGGTGCAGTTGTGTACGTCGCAATTGGAGGCCTGTACAAGAACTCCCAAGGCTCTTAGCGCCTCAGTTTTATTGCTTGCATTTTCTCTCCTTTTAGAAAGTGTGCTCCTTCATTTTTGATAGCAAAGTGTTCGACCATGTATCTCCCTGCACTGCATCCCATCTGCCACTTCTTTGTCCATTCTCCCAGCCTAAGTTCGTCTGTACCCTCTCTACCTCCGAGAAGGACATCCTGCTCGTTTCGCTCTGAAGAATCTGTACATGGTGAGTGGAGTGATTCGACTATTCCAGGTTCCAGGTCCCTGCAGTGGAACTGTTGGAATGTTTCATTAATTTCATCTGCTTTACCGGTGAGATCAAAAACCGTTTCATGACAATATACTGTGCCCGTTTAGCGCTCATGTAAGCTTCTTCATCTAATCTATTTGCTATCTGTCTACCTGTGCACCAGCAAGACACGTTTAATTGGAAAGAGGACAGTCAACGCACCAGTGTCTACTCTGATTCTGACTGTTGGTGGTTGATCGAAGTCTTCGTGTTTACACATTCGTCCCGGCGGTGAATGCATCACGGGATGACATTGTTCCGCATTGCCTGTAAGAAGTGAAAAGTGAGTCAGAGACAACATGATTGTTCAGCAATGCGTCTGTATCTCCATCGCCTGATCACAGCGGTAGTCGGCTTAGTAACCAAGCATTCTTCTTTGCCATTGCCTTCCATATCATGTCTGTCCAGTGATATCTGACATAACCCACTGATACGAGTCGTGAAGGAATTATGAATTGATACAGGCTCTTCGACTCAAAGATCCATTCCGACCACCTTCCCACCAGAGTAAGTCCCAGTCTCCTGCGTGCGGATCATATTCCTCTAGGGCCCGCCCTTCCGTGAAACTGTTCTACCTGCCTGATCTACTTCTGGCAGCTCATACCACATATTCACTGAACTCTTCATGGAAACGTTGCTACCCACGTTCCTTTCAAATATTCCAATGTCAAATAATTTGGTCTCCTTTGCACAGAAAAAAAGGCTGTTAACATTCATTTTATCTCTGTTTTAAATCTCAGTCTCCTCGTCTTGGAATGAACAAATGGCAGGCTTGGACAAATTCTTTATATAACCCAGTTCCTGTGCTGAAAACGACATTGTATAACTTACTTGCACTGTTTCCATTTTATTGGCCTATTTTCTATAATGGAGCGTCCGAAACTCTACATGGCACTCTATCCACAAACTCAACAACGACCTATCATAATGTCTTACTTTTCGTTCCTTCCTGTTGCCCTGAATGAGGAAGGCCGGAATGAGAAAAGGCTTTTCACTATACTTCCGAATTCAGCGAACAGTGAGCTTGTGCCTCTGGGTCCCTCTTGTCAACCGTACTCCGGAATGCCCTGCTATTTACAGCACAAGTGCTTTGCAAGTTTTATTTCTAAAATGTACGACATTATACATATCTACGTTGGATTACATTTACAACACATCCGCCACTTCTTTAACTGAACCAGGTACGCTTGTAATCAAGAGTAATCTCCCTCATTATCAACAGCACCGCCTAATTTTGTGTCATGCAGAAACGTCCTGATCAAGACGCGATTTTGCATCAAAATTACCGACATAAATAACAATTAACGAACAACAGTGACCATATCGAGCTGACCACCACACATCCTCAATTGCACCCTTCAGTTCCTTCCCAACTCTTTCCCCATTCTTAGCTCCCCACTCTAGTCATCTACTCTCTACGTTCAGTTCAGCGGCAGTGTGTGAATCGGAATTGTGTACTATCTCCTATCGTCCAGAGATGTTACCTGACCCGCTGTCCACTATTTCTGCAGCGATTCGTTATTTGTTCTGTATGACATTTGTTAGACAAGGAGAACATGACTTTGACAAAAAAAATATCGCAGATGCAGTCTCAATAAAGCCCGAAATAACTGTGTGAGGTCTTACAGACAATAACTTACAATAAATACAATGTATAATTTGATCTTCATCACGACTCACTGCACCTCAATCCCTCGCCTATTAAACACACTCAGTGATGCTGTCTCTCTGTAGAAGAAGGTGACCATATATTTCCCATATTGGACTCCAGTCGTAATCACTCAGTTTGACTACATCACCTTGACTCATCTGGACGGGTTCATCACTGCTCAAATCTCAGTGAGTATTGCCTGGTTCAGTCGAGTTTATTGTCGTGTGCCCAGGGACGGTGAGGTACAGGTACAATAAAAAACTTGCAGCATCATTGCAGGCTCGAAGAGACAGAGAGCCCGCAAAACATAAATCATACAGCTCTGCATTATTAACAAAAGTTAGATATAAATCTTGTGTCATTTTTAGACTTGGAAATCATCCCTCGGGCAAACTGATGATATAGATTGCGAACAACTGATCTCCAAGCATCGGTCCCTATTATATCCACTGAGTTAGCATACTGACCCAAGAAATGCCTGTTTATTCCTTTTCTTTAAACACATAGACAACAGTAAGAAGAGCAAGACTCTAATCCTCTTCAGCCAGCCCTGGCATTCAAAAAGATCAGGCTGGACCAAACTTGCTCTCAGTCCTACTCCCCATACCACACTTGCCGGTCAAAAGTTCTCCACCAAATCTTCTTCCGTCTCCCTAGGTGAGAGGAGATAATCTTCTGTCGTCTGCCTTTATTTCTATGCCCTGATAACGCCCCCAGCTTCCGATAAAAGCATATGGATATAAATCTTTTAAAAAACGGGACATTGTTCTGAGATTTTGCTCAGGATTGAGAGGACTTTGGGGACGCAGAGCCAGTCAGGGTCCATGGGAGAGAACAAACACCGGGTGAAACCCTTTTCCGCCATTGGTCAACATATTAGATTGACATCTGCACACACCAATGGGAGCTAGGTATGTTGCATGACTTTGACGAGGGTTGGTTTGTGGGTTGTTGGCTGATGGCGGGAGTGTGCACAGTCGTTACACCACACCAGTCACAACCGGCGAGGGCGATATTGACGGAAGATCAGCGAACCAGCTTATGTACGACAATGTACTGTCGCTTGCTGGTCAAGAGTGTATTGGGGAGTCTGCAGTGCGAGTGACATGAAACTGGGAAAGCTTTTCCCTTTCATGGACTCGTCTGCCCTGTTCAGCGACTGGGTCATAATCTCAATCCCCCTCCCACTCTCGGCTGAACAATATTTCTTATTGAAATAAGCAAATATTTTATTGGTTCAAACTTCGATTCTTTTCCAGCTCAAATTCATATGGTGGTCGTATCTTAACGGAGGATTGAACTGAAGTTCTGGGAACAGATTTATTGGAAAATCGCTACTCCTTCATGCCTTGTTACCTGTTCGCCCCTACGTTGCCGCACCAGTTCACGTCTCCTACCCTATACCCCAGCTGTGTTGTAAAGGAATATCTATAAACTTCCCACCCCAAACAGGCAGTCCTTTCTCTGAACACAGACATTGATTATTGATTGCTGAAAGCTTGCTTCAGCCTTGAGAGGATTGAGAGGAAAGTGTGATAGTTAGGAGGAAAGAAGAATGTAGAGAGAGAGAGAGAGGGGGAAAGAGAGAGAAAGAGAGAGAGAGAGAGAGAGAGAGAGAGAGAGAGAGAGAGAGAGAGAGAGAGAGAGAGGGGGAGGAGAGGAGAGGAGAGAATGTGTGTTTGTGTGTGGGGGGGTTTGTGTATGTTACAGAGAGAGATAGAGAAAGAGCGAGTCGTGGAAGTGAAGCAGGGGAGAGAGTCACATCGTAGACAGGGCAAGAAAGTAAGCGGGGGAGTTTGAAAGGCAGTGAAAGAGAGTGAGTTACACGGCAGTTTATCAATTTAATGTTCACTTTGGGCCATCGTTTTCCTCATAGTGTTTTCTTGACCATCAGAATATTTCACCCCAGTGAGAAAACGAAATGTTACTTTCCATCCCTTCATTTAAACTCGGAAGCTAGAGGGCTCGTAGGAATTGTCACCGTTCGGACGGAGGAAGGAAAATGGTTCATGCGTTTACACATGATCCTCCAACAGAGGGAGCAAGAGAGGGCGCTACGTTATACTCATTGATGCTACTTCTCCCAGTTTCTTCAATTATGAAGATAATTAACATTAAATTGGTGCCATTAATTCTAAAATTTCCAGAGTTACTGTTGATTTGGATGCAGGAATTCTGCTCAGTGCGATAAATCGTCCCCAGTCTAGCTGAAGGAAGTAGACTGGTGAACGAAGTGGGGCGCTCTGTATCCATATAGCTGTAGAACTCGCCGACATCAATCGCTCTGTTTCTACCCGAAATCTATTGTTAGATACTCGTTTGCAAAATAACAATGCGTCGCTAAGTAAACTCCGCGAGAAAGGGTTGTTTAAGCTTCCTCGCCGAGATTGATCAGAGTCGGAGTGAAAATGAACTCTTGGCACTGAGAATGGAAGAGTATTGAAGAGTGTAAGAATCTTAACATTTGCCGCCTGGATTTGGCAGAGAATGTAGCGTTCAGACAGCAGCCAGGGAGTTATTGACAGGCAGGTGGAGTTCTGGTCCCTCGTGCCTGTAGAGTGAGCGCTGCGAGCAGGGCTCGAACCTGCGCGGAGAATCCCCATTGGATTTCAAGTCCAACGCCTTAACCACTTGGCCATCGCAGCTCCATCAATGTTAATCACTCACCGTAGCACTGCACCTGAAGTGATTTATTGTCAGTGATGGAAATGATAAATCGTCATTCCAATACAAATAGTATGATTGGACAATGTGGGAATTTGTTTCAGGATAGGTAGGTCAGAACGTGAGTGTAGATATATAACATTGGCGTCAGTATCGTCAATGAAGGAGATTTCCACTGCTGGGGATAAAGGTCAGGATTAGAATCAGGGTTATAATGACGGATATATGTTTTTTTTTGTTTTATGGCAGCTGTACTGTGTAACACATATAGAATAATAATATAAGATCCATAGGTCCATAAAACAAAGGAACAGGAACAGGAATTCGCCACATCGAGTCTGTTTCGCCATTGTAGCAGAGCTGATTTATGATCCCCTCAACCCCATTCCACTGGACATGGACATTGACGTCCTTAACAAACAAGAAATTATCAACCTTGGCTTCAAACACACCCAATGACTTGGCTTCCATAGCCGTCTGTGACATCTAATTCCTCAAATGCAGCACCCTTTGGATAAATTTATTCTACTTCATCCCTGTTCTAAACTATCATCTTTCTATTCCGATTAGTCCACACTTGGAGTACTGTGTCCAGTTCTGGTCACCTCACTGTAGGAAAGATGTGGAAGCATTGGAAAGGGTACAGGGGAGATCTATCAGGATGCTGCCCGGTTTATAGAGTATGCATTATGATCAGAGATTAAGGGAGCTAGGGCTTTATCTTTGGAGAGAAGGAGGGTGAGAGGAGACATGATAGAGGTGTACAAGATAATAAGAGGAATAGATAGAGTGGATAGCCAGCGCCTCTTCCCCAGGGCACCACTGCTCAATACAAGAGGACATGGCTTGAAGGTAAGGGGTGGGAAGTTCAAGGGGGATATTAGAGGAAGGTTTTTTACTGAGAGAGTGGTTGGTGCGTGGAATGCACTGCCTGAGTCAGTGGTGGAGGCAGATACACTAGTGAAGTTTAAGAGACTACTAGACAGGTATATGGGGGAATCAAAGGTGGGGGCTTATATGGGAGGCAGGGTTTGACGGTCGGCACAACATTGTGGGCCGAATGGCCTGTACTGTGCTGTACTGTTCTATGTTCTATGTTCTATTCTGCGGCCCCGTTCTCTAATCCTAGACTACCCCACTATTGGAAACACCCTCCGTACTTCTACTCTAAGTAGGCGTTTCAATATTCGATAGATTTCAATGAGATGCCCCTGCAGTGAGCACAGGCACGGAACTATCAATCTCCCCTCGTTTGAACCCGATAACCCATGCGTTCCCGTGTCATTCCCGTGAGCCTCCTCTGGACTCTCCGAGTGTCTTCTGACCAACGTCTTATATCTGTCAACATTGCATTGTTGCTTTTATATTCTACTCTTGAACTGAATGTTAAAATTGCATGTTAAAATTCCTTTACCTATGACTAAGCCTAGAAGTAGGCAAGTAGAGAATACTGCGCAAGGTCTCTTTGTATCTCTGGTTTCTGAAAACTATCCTCTTTTAGAGATGTTTGTTATCTTTTTTTTTCCAAGGAGCATCACCGTACTACACGATGATCTATTTGACAAATCTTCGCCCATTTTCCTCAACTGTTCCTTGAACCTTGGAATACGTTGAAGTCAGGCTACCCAGTCAGTATATTATTTCCTTTTCTTAGCTTCCTTCGCTTCTTTCAGAGTGCAGTGACAATTGCAATTTTTCAGTCATCAGGAACCATTCCGGAATGTGGTGATACTTAAAGGAGTACTACTAATGCCTCCAGAATCTCTTCAGCTACCTCTTTCAGAACCCTGGGGTGTAGTCCTCAGGTCCAGGTGACATGTATCTTCAGTACTATTAGCTTCACCAGCACCTTCTCCGTTGTCTTAACATCTACTCTCACTTATGTCCTCTCCTACACGTTTATTGGTGCCATTATGCTGCTATCTTCCACAGCGCAGACTGACGCAAAATATTCATTCAGTTAGCCCATCTTTTAATTTTCGTCCATTACTACTTCTCCCGCCTCATTTTCCAGCTTTCTGATATTCACTCCCGCCTCCCGTTTATTCATATGTCTGAAAAAATGGTATTTTCATCTCTATTATTTTCCACTTAATCTTTCCTGTCATCAATCTTTAATTCCTTTTCATTGGTTTTTGAAAGTGTCTGAAACCTTCAGCTTCCCACTAATGCTTGCTGTATTATGAGCACCGACTTTTGCCTTTATGCTAACTTTACTTTCCATTTTCGGCCACGGTTGCCTCATCCTCCCCTTCGAATATTTATTCTTATTTGGGATGTATCTATCCTGCACTTTCCCAATTGCCCCCAGGAACACCAGTCATTGTGGATCTGCCGTTATCCCTGCTCCAATCCACTTGGCCATCTCCAGACTTCGGGCGCTGTTCTTTTCTGCGAGTGAAAGCGGCGAGGGCAGGTATCGTCAGTGATTTTATTTTTGCGAGTGACGTGATCGGGGACTGTAATTTTCGCTACGTTTTTTGCTGCAGAAGAGGAGGGTCTGCGAGGTTTATTTTATTTTACTTTTTTCGGGCCGGGGTTGATGTCTGCCCTTACATGTACACCCATTGTCTCTCTGTATTTAATAGCTATCTGGAGTAGAGAGATCTCAGAGTTGTATTGTACATGCAGATTTTGACAATGACATTAACCTTGTGAACCTTTTTGTTTTCCTCTCTCCTGCCTCTGCAGTTCTACTTACTGCACGTAATTCTCATATGTGTGATTTTAGCTTCTCGCTCTCAAACTACAGCGTGAATTCGATCATATCATGAGCATTCCTGTATCTTAAACTTCCCAGACAAATCACAACACAACACAACACAACACGCAATTCACAATTGCTTTTTTTTCTAATGGACTCAACCAAAGCGTGTTCGAAGAAGCCATCTAGTAGGCTTTGCCCAAATTCCCTCTCTGGGGATCCAGCGCCAACTGGACTTTCCCAAATTATCTTCATATTGAAATACTACAATGACCATCGCAATACTGTCGTTTTCACATGCCTGTGTATCTCCCGTTGTTATTTGTACTCACAGTCCACTGCTGGAGGCCTGAATGTAACTCCCTTCCTCTGAACCTATGATACCTCTCTCTAAGAACTTGATTTATTTTCTATATATCACTATAAGTTACAATACAATAAATTAAATAGATATTTAAAACTGAATCTTTAGTGTTAATGTGTTGCGACATGTCTGAGGAGTTTGGTTTGGTGTAGGTCCTGAATGATGCACGCAGCCTTCTCTTGGCATCATACTCTGAGCATCATATCCGCGATGGTGGCGAGGCGTGTGCCCGTGATTGAAGTGACTACGGCTACAGCACTCAGCAGCCTCTTTCGATGCTTTACATTAGATACCCGCCCCACACCAGCCTGTGAAGCAACCACTCATAAAGCTCTCCACATAGGTCCATAGAAATTAATTGAATAACTTGCCGGCTCTAAATCTAGTCAATGAGTACTTATCGCGACTGTTCCGTGACTATGTTAACATCTTGGAACCAGTATGGATCCTTTGGGATGTTGAGGCACAGGAACCTGAAGATGTTCACACTTCTGAACCCTCAATAAGGATTGGTGTTTGTTCATCTGACGTATTTTCCTGGAGTGCACAATCAATTCCTTTGTCTTACTGACATTGATTGCAAAATTGTTGCTGCGATTCCACCCAACCAGCATATCTATCTGGTGCTTGTACGCCTACCGGCTCCATCACGCGCAACATCCTGGAAGAAATAGAATGAAAACCGCGAACGTGTAAAGCAGGAATATAGCTTACGTCACCGGCATGGTAAGGACTCGCCGTCGTCGTTGTGGCTATCCCTCGAGATCAGGATGATGGTTTTCGTTCCGTACAGAGCGAGACGCCTGTGCGTGTATTTGTATAACGTGTACTTGATGTTGCACTCCAAGAAGCACACGATACTTCACAAATCAACCAACTGATTCCAGTGGCATGGAAACCACAACGACTGGAGCTGATAGATTTGTTGCAGCCTTCATCCGCCTTCACAGCCGTTGAGTTCGAAGTAACTTCTTCCCTCGTTCCACCGTTGAGTTCTTGGTTGGATTGTACTTTGTCAGGGACCTCACCCTCGACCTTACCGCCATGGGTGACCCTACCAGGAGCATAGCTCCAGACGGCATTGCTCTCGGGATCACAAGACCACAAAAGCTTCTCCACTGCGACAAGGTGACAATCCACGGAGAAGTAATGGCTTGCACTCAGTGTAGGAATTGAGAAGATATATACTTTGATATTAGTTGAATGTATAAAATGTTAAATCTTCTAAATTGCTTCTGATGTTCCTCATGTTCGACATCATTACCGTGAAGGGGGCGTGCTGGAATCATGATATTTCAAGGGCAATTTGTGTTTACTATATGCAATTGGAAAGATGTACCGATGTGATGTCAAAGCAGAGCGAAGCTAGGCTGAAACAAAATTAAAACTTATTTACATTGTGGGCTTGCATTCATGCTGAAACCAGAAAGCTTCCGCCAGACAGAACAAGGACAGCAAATTTCCTAGTAACACGCTGGTACAGCAGGCAAGCTGGAACATTAATTACAGGGAAAACACCGAACAAGGGGGAAAGGGAATGGGTGTCGGGATCGGCTGCCATTGCATTGTCGCTCCAAAGGTGGAGGTAATGGACAATTAGAGAATGGATCGACGTGTTCTCAGTATTGGATCTGGGATCTGGGATCTGATACCGAATCTGGGCCGTACCCTTCAAATATCTGGACCTGCATCTCGGTTTATTTTTTTTTTTTTTTGCACTACCTTACTTTCTATTTTTCTACTTTCTATTTAAGATTTATAATTTAAATTTTTAATATTTACTATCGATTTGTAATCCAGGAAACGGGAAGTGCAGAATCAAATATCGCTGTGAGGATTCTATGTTCTAGTATCAATTGTTCGGCGACAATGAAGTATAAAGTATAAAGTAAAATATTGTATACCTGGGTAATTTAATGTGCGAGGTAAAATACAGTTTACAGAATGAAAATTACCAAACAATTTAACAGGAAATGAGACTATTTTACCGGAAGAAAGGGAAAGCAGATCTGTTAGAAACAAAGGTATTGCTTAAAAACAGAAACGTTTTCGCGGAGTTTAATTTATTAAATTGCTCGCAAAGCAGTTGTGAGTTTATTTCCATGATTGGAAATTTATTCGACGCTTTCATCTGAGAAGAAGAGTTTTCTAAAACATTTCAAAACTAAATTAGCGGGGGAGAGCAGAAGAACTTTCAACTGCTCTCTGAATTTTGCCTGGGTCACTCCGTAAATAAAAGTATTTGTGCAACTGCTGAAATTCTGAATAACAGAACCCCAAAACTGTGCCTGATAAAGCCGAATGGACATTTCCAGATCTGTGTAGAGGCATCGCATGAGAATGAAGACCAGAGTGCCTGTCGCCCAACACAGAAGCAAGCTCGCCGCCAGGCTGAAGAGCAGAATGATGGATTGTCTCCGACTCCCCATCTCCGGATCTCGCTGTTTCCCATAATTTCCCCGTCCCTTCAGCTCCCTGCGGACTCTGCTCGCCGCCAGTATCTGTCCGACGGTCAGAGCATTGCGGGTCAAAATGAGGAAGAAAGGAAGTAGCGGATTCAACAGACGGTCCACCCAATAAAACCCCTCAAACGATGGCGAGAAAGGAAGTAGGGGTTTACTGAAACAGACCCAGTTACCCCTCACCAACAACGATATTCTTTCCATATACATGAAATAAAATGGTATGTTTTAAAAAAAATAAACTTGTAGATACTGCGCCAATCACCACACCCGCAATTTTGGGGATGCAGTATTTTGTTTTTAAATTAACCGAACAAATGGCCACAAAGCGGTCGAAAGTGAAAGCGACAGTAAACCACACGGAACAATCAACGGCCACGTGACACATGACGTAGTGGACAAGGCAGTACGGAGCGTTGTCCAGGAATCTGTAAAATCCGTATGCTCGACCCATCTGGGAGAAAAGGACTTCAATAATCACCACCATTAGATCCGCCGCTGCCATCGCCACTAGGTAGCGCGTGACGCATTTGGAGAGACCGCAGTTTCCTCGGCAGAGAATGATGATTGCAACAAGGTTAACTACAGCGAAACAAAAAGAAAAGGACCAAAAATAAGAATAAATAAAATCAAACGCATTTTGCATAGAAATACAGCCATAATTTGTTCGCTTGAAGTAATACCATCTCTGCCGGACATTATCAGTGGAAGTGAAGGATGCCTGTGTTGATGCGGTGTGTTTGAAAACCTGACCGCAGAATAAAGCGCTTTACCGTAGTACATGATACATTATCTCCTCACGATCACGGATGCAGCAGCGATGAGTAGAGTCCAGGAATGTTAGAGCACAGAAACGCGTCGTTCGGCTCAATATCTCCATACCGACTGACATGGCCATCTGAGCTGGTACCGTATGTTCGCGTTTAGATCACATCTCTCTAAGCCGTTCACATTCGTCAAACTATCCAGGTGTATTTTAAATATTGTTAATGACCCTGTATCGCTCATTTCCTTTGTCAGGCTCTTCAATACACTGAGCAACCCTTGTGTGGGAAAACGTCGCTCGGAATCCAACTGTACTTCTGCTCTGATTTTAAATATACCCCCTTTCACTCACGATTACCCAACCCCACGGAGATGAATGACTGTATCCGTACATTATCACGGTTTTATGCACCTCCACCAATCACCTGCCTTAAGGAATAAAATGCCACTCGGCCGAACCTCTCCCTGTAACTCATGCCCTGGATTCCTGCAGCTTGTTTGTAAATACTGTCTGCTGTCCTTTCAGCGCACTCCTGCCATTCCGATAACAGGGCGACCAAAACTGTTCACACAACTCCAAGCAGAGAGGCAGTGTGATTGAAGTGCTCATCTCACTTCCTTTATGAAGGGTTTAGTTATTATTCGATTGCAAGGTCAGATTCTGAAACCAGGATCTTGCACCCCAGCAACCTTCCGTCTATTTTCTTTTACTGATTCATGGGCAAACCATTGCACTGAGTAGAATAGTTTTGCACGGTTTGAAAAGTGCACGGCGCTTCAATATGCATGTCGAACAATGACAAAACATAATACACCACACAAGTAACGCTGTTAGACAGTCACCTCTGACAGGGAGTGTGCCAAAGTAAACTGTTTTGACTGAACGGCGTTGGTGTATTATTTTTGACAGTGTTGTAACTTGAAACAATGACAAATACGTTGAAGCTCTAAAATGTTCTAACGTAAATGTGGTACGTTTAGTATTTAGCACATTTATGGATTATATTCAATAATAGTTAATTTCCCAGTATTTCATAATTATACTAACAAAGATTTTTAAAAATATATTTACAGAGTGACCTATTTCAGTTATGGCGCAGCTGCGTACACGAGCATGAGGGAACAGTGCTGACACCAAGAAACATAGATAAGAATTCGGTGACTGGAAAAAACTTGGGAATTGTTAAAGAAAAGGATAGAACATCGAGCGTCCTTTAATTGAGCAGTGTTGGAAGGGGAAAATAGAAGGGGAAAAGATGAGTTTACCTTCCAGAAAGAGGGAAGAGAAATTTTTAGTGGAAATTGGTATATTTCCAACTGGGCGCTCAACCGCTGGAAGTTGCGTGTGTGTTTGTGGAGCGACAAGTGTCTCTGGATCACAGCTGTGGCGGCGCATCGTTTATGCTGAAATGGAACCCTACCGCCCGGCTGCGTCATTGGATTTCCTGTCTTTAGACGAGTCTCTTTCGCCCTTCCATGACAAGCCGGCCTCGGTGACGAAGCACTCCACACGACTAAGTTGCTGTAAAGCCTCATTTGTTTCACAAATGTCCTTTAGGGAAGGAGAATATTGGCCTTTATCTGGATTTTATGTGGCTGTAGACACAAGAATCCTGTGGATTGTTACATTAATCCTCTGGTCGGGAAAATTAGAGAAGCGCTAATAATATCAGAATTGCTTGTGATGCTCACTTCCCGTGAACCCGAACAAGCAGAGGGAACATAATTTCGCATATTGAAATCAAAGCTATTTACTGTGAGTTTAAGCGTTAATCTACTGCTCACGAGACAGGGTTGGAAGGAATGAGGTTCGCTAATGACAGGAGGTTTTGATAGACACGGATTATGTGTGTTGTATCTGTACAGTTCGACGTCTCAACGCCACAAATGAGAGGATTACATCAGTTCCAGTGACAAGTCTGTATGACCCAGGTTAAAATATTAACAGGGCAGGAGGCTGAGAGGAACGAGACGGCATTACAGGGATTTTTAATAAATACGATTAAAATCACATGAGCAGCAGCTCAGAGCAGCGTGAGGTCTCTGCTTCAGTATAAAGTAATCGAAAGGTACTTACCCGGGATACCGACAATTATAATCACTGTGTAACAGATGGTGCTCTCTGGAAGCATTGCTAATCCAAGGCTGTTAGTATTTACAATTCTGTTCGGAATGTTCCCAATTTCTAAATGTCATAAAAGTTGTAAATAACCAGTCAATAAAGTCAAACAGTTATAACAAAGCCCAGATAGCAAACTTATTTTGCGCCTAATGCGTAAAATTCTTCACCGGTCACACGTTGTTGCGAATCCTCCGCGTCTAAATGTTTCTGTCCTAACTGTAGCTGAAGTACATAATGGCGAACTTTTATAGAATAATCGGTTACCAATGATGAAAACAACTTGTACATTGACTGGTGCTAATTACTGCTAATTAGCAATTATTTCCCTACCTTAGCGAAGCGGAATGCCAATGGGGAAAGAACACGCCTTATTTCATTGAACTGAACTCAACACCAGTCTTGACGCCCCAAGAGACAGCTGACGCTGGGACTGCAATGACTGATTGTTGTCAAACTACTCTGTGTAATGATAGGACATTATCTGAGCATCGCTGGTGGCGACAATAGTCTGTAATCCTTTTGGTGAGTCCACCTCATCAGCGCTGATTCCACTCTGACATGAAGTCTCTGCCTTGTTATTTCTCTGTGATGACGCACCTTTAGTATGATTCACTTACTTTGCTCCGGTGATTTTTTTTCTGGTCATGATACATTAACGCTAATGGGTATTTTTTGGCGCAAACCCTCACTGTTTGCACTGTTACCGATTCAGTCGCAAACACAGATGTTGGCAAGTATGCGGTGCGAAATGAAAAGCAATGACCACAGCATTACAGACATTATCCGCTGCAGTAGCAGAGTCAGAGACAAATAGAAAGCATTGTATCAACACTAGGTTTAATGCAAATAAGTACCAGTAAGGATATTACAGAGTCACCAGGTGATTTTCGAAGTTAGATTTCAGAAAGAAATTGATTCAGGGAAAGAGTGCTTCTTAAGCAGTTACAGTTACGTTTGTAAGTGTGAACCTCTTATATATCTTATAACGAATATGTATAAAATTTCCTACTCGTTCTGTGGATTTTGAAACGGTAAAGTGACGGACAAAGCCGACGTTGAATCCACCTGAGGAACAGTTAGATTCTGAAATATTGTCAATTAGCTGTAGAAATACAATGGGCTGATACGACTGCCATTCACTGTCCTGGGGGTTAAGAGCACAACCATCAACACGTTTCTCCCAGGTGTGAATACGGGCATAATTTAATAAAATACTTTCTGCCAACTATAGATTCCATTCCGATTCTTCTCATGGTTAAACATAAAAAATGTCCGTGTCCTTGACATTACCTTCGCAGTGCCCTGCAGAAATGAATGCAGGACCGACAAATAGGGCTATACCATCACATAAAGCCATATGAAAAACCGCTATTAGCAGATACACACAGAAACACACACACACACACACACACACACACACACACACACACGCACATATACACACATACTCTCTCTCCCTCACACACAGACAGACAAATGCACACACACACATACAACACACACGCACGCACGCACAAATACACACATACTCTCTTTCCCTCACACACAGACAGATGCACACAACACACACACACACACACGCACGCACATATGCACACATACTCTCTTTCCCCCACACAGACAGACAGATGCACACAACACACACACACACACACACACGCACGCACAAATACACACATACTCTCTTTCCCTCACACACAGACAGACAGATGCACACCACACACACACACACACACACACACACAGGCAAATGAACGTCAGTACATTTATTAAATTCTTTGTCGATCTCCCAGTTCATGACTTTCTCTTCTCCGTCAGGAGGAGTCAGCACATCGATGAAGCGATCGAAGAAGCAGAAGCGACATTGAAACAGCTGCAAGACCATGTTGTAGAAACAAGAATTATTCACAGCAGAATGAAAGAAGAAGAACAGAAAATTGGGAGAACAGAGTCACAGGCCAGTTTGCCAGAGAGAGGAAAGGACTGAGCATGCAGTCGGTTTCAAGGTGAAAATGAAGAGGAGGTTAATATGCAGTTAACATAAAATGCGGAATTAGTGAGAGAGAACGACAGCAATGAGAGACAATCGACAAACCGGAGACATTCAGTCGGATAATATAAGAGTCTGGGTTTCATTCTCCACCTGCCTGTCGCCGGTAGAGTGTGGAGTGGTGGTTAATTCTGTACCCACCTGTCTCCGGTAGAATGTGACGGTGTGGGGATAATTTTATGGATATCAGTCCCTGGAACAGAATGAGAGCGTGGCGTACTTTAGTTCCCACTCTCTGGTTCATTGTGAGAGTGTGCATTTCATACTGTACATACATACCAGTCTCTGCTACAGTGTGAGAGTGTGGGCTTCAATTTGTATCTGTCAGTCTCTGTTACAGTGTGAGAGTGTGGGTTTCATTCTGTATTTGTCAGTCTCTGCTACAGTGTGAGAGTGTGGGTTTCAATTTGTATCTGTCAGTCTCTGTTACAGTATGGGAGTGTGGGCTTCATTCTGTATCTGTCAGTCTCTGCTACAGTGTGAGAGTGTGGGTGTCACGGTACGGTCCGTGGAGTCAGGACTCCGGGTCTTCCAGCTGTCCCGTTTTATTTGAGTTAATCATAGGCACCAGTTTCGCATCTTGAGGCTTGGAATATAAGTAGCCTTGGGGACGACTGTGGGTTGCTGCTTTGTCTTGTCAAGATCCCCTGGGAGCAATCTGTCGGTGGAAGGCTAGAGCGGCTATTTGCCGTCTTTAGGTCGCTTTGGGGAATCATCCCCTCATGGAGCCTTGCTGTCAGTAGTCGGAGCTGTCTTTGCGGGATGGATTCGGCTGTTCCCTGGGCCAGCTGAGTGGCCGTCAGTCACTGCAAGCTAGGTACGGATCCAGCTGTTTCCATAGCTATCCAAGGTTGCTGGCCGTAACTACTACTCGGAGCAACCCCGATGCAGAGATGGAACTGTCTGCCGTTCTTTGGTGTTTGACTCTTCTTGTCCTTGCCTCCGTGAGGTAAGTCAGGCCGTTCAGCCGTTGCCCTGCGGGGTATCTGTTTTGTCTTTGCCTCTGTTGGGTAAGTCCGGCAGTTTTCGTGTGGAGATGAATTTGAGTCCCGGCTTGTCTAAGTTCCAGCTCTGTGTCTATGTACTGTCCTGTCTCATGTTGGTGTCGTGTTAACGATGAGTCCCAGCTTTTCGAAGGTTAGTCCCTGCGCTGTGTTGATGTACAGTTCCCAGTTTGTTTCCGAGTACCTGTGTCCGAGTTATCAGCCTACGCATCTCAAGAGCCAAGACGCCAGCCTCAAGCCTCAAGAGCGAAGACCCCAGCCTCAAGAGCGAAGACCCCAGCCTCAAGCCTCAAAAGCCAAGTCCTTAGCCTCAAGCCTCAAGAGCCCAGTACCCAGCCTGTCTCCCAGCTCAAGCCTCAAGACCCCAGCCTGTCTCAAACTCAAGCCTCAAGACCCCAGCCTGTCTCAAACTCAAGCCTCAAGACCCCAGCCTGTCTCAAACTCAAGCCTCAAGACCCCAGCCTGTCTCAAACTCAAGCCTCAAGACCCCAGCCTGTCTCAAACTCAAGCCTCAAGACCCCAGTGGTCGATGTTTAGAGATCTCTTGCAGGATGTTAGAGATAAATTTATCCCGGTGAGGAAGATAAAGATTGGTAGGGTGAAGGAACCATGGGTGACAAGTGAGGTGGAAAATCTAGTCAGGTGGAAGAAGAAAGCATACATGAGGTTTTGGAAGCAAGGATCAGATGGGTCTATTGAGGAATATAGGGTAGCAAGAAAGGAGCTTAAGAAGGGCTGAGGAGAGCAAGAAGGGGGCATGAGAAGGCCTTGGTGAGTAGGGTAAAGGAAAACCCCAAGCCATTCTTCAATTATGAAAAGAACAAAAGGATTACAGGAGTAAAGGTAGGACCGATTAGAGATAAAGGTGGGAAGATGTATCTGGAGGCTGTGGAAGTGAGCGAAGTCTTCAATGAATACTTCTCTTCGGTATTCACCAATGAGAGGGAACTTGATGATGGTGAGGACAATATGAGTGAGGTTGATGTTCTGGAGCATGTTGATAATCAGGGAGAGAAGGTGTTGGTGTTGTTAAAATACATTAGGATGGATAAGTCTCCGGGGTCTGACGGAATATTTCCCAGGCTGTTCCATGAGGCGAGGGAAGAGATTGCTGAGCCTCTGGCTGGGATCTTTATGTCCTCGTTGCCCACGGGAATGATACCAGAGGACTGGAGGGAGGCGAATGTTGTCCCCTTGTTCAAAGAAGGGTTGCAGGGATAGTCCGGGTAATTATAGACCAGTGAGCCTTACGTCTGTGGTGGGAAAGCTGTTGGAAAAGATTATTAGAGGTAGGATCTATGGGCATTTAAAGAATCATGGTCTGATCAGGGACAGTCAGCATAGGTTTGTGAAGGGCTGGTCGTGTCTAACAAGTCTGATAGAGTTCTTTGAGGAGGGGACCAGGCATATAGATGAGGGTAGTGCAGTGGATGTGATCCACATGGATTTTACTAAGGCATTTGACAAGGTTCCATACGGTAGGCTTATTCAGAAAGTCAGAAGTCATGGGATCCAGGGAAGTTTGGCCAGGTGGATTCAGAATTGGCTTGTCTGCAGAAGGCAGAGGGTGGTGGTGGAGGGAGTACATTCAGACTGGAGGATTGTGACTAGTGGTGTCCCACAAGGATCTGTTCTGGGACCTCCAACTTTCGTGACTTTTATTAACGACCTGGATGTGGGGATGGAGGGGTGGGTTGGCAATTTTGCAGACGACACGAAGGTTGGTGTTGTTTCAGATAGTGTAGAGGATTGTAGAAGATTGCAGATAGACATTGATAGGATGCAGAAGTGGTCTGAGAAGTGGCAGATGGAGTTCAACCCGGAGAAAGGTGAGGTGGCACACTTTGTTTGCAATTTCAGCTAATTTCATATCATTTTGGATTCCCTATGCAGCTAATTCCCTGAAATGGCTAAAGGAAGATTACTATTACTTGGACAGATATTTGAGTTCACCGGTATATATACTACAGCAGTTTGGGTTCATGTTGCAGACTCTCAGTGTGTGCACCAATACTTGTATCTATACACTGACCCGGAGGAAATTCAGACAAGAGCTGAGGAATGGAATGAAGTATGTGTTTACGTTAAATGGCCATCTGTGTAGATAAAACCCACTCCAATTGCAATTCAGAGAAGACTTAGAATAAAACAGGTTTTTTTTTGCTGTTGGACTCCGGCCATATGATTTGCCAAGGGAAATCTCACATGCAAAAGAGAATGCTGTCCAAATTGCATGCTATCTTGGACAAAGTCTCCCATCCACTACATAATGTACTGGTTGGGCACAGGAGTACATTCAGTCAGAGACTCATTCCACCGAGATGCAACACAGAGCGTCATAGGAAGTCATTCCTGCCTGTGGCCGTCAAACTTTACAACTCCTCCCATGGAGTGTCAGACACCCTGAGCCAATAGGCTGGTCCTGGATTTATTTCCATCTGGCATAATTTACATATTTTTATTTAATTATTTATGTTTTCATATGGCTATATTTATACTCTATTCTTGGTCGGTGCAACTGTAACGAAACCCAATTTCCTTCGGGATCAATAAAGTATGTCTATCTATATATCTATCTAAAATGCATATTTTAATATTGATCAGGACACAATGTATTTTATATATTGTTAATGACATAAAACGTATTTATAGATTGTTACTGACAGAGAATCGTATAATTTGTGTTCCGTGTGTTATCTGAGTGTACTTGTCTGTGATGCTGCCACAAGTCAGTGTTTCTCTGTACCTGCACCTTCCCGTACTTGTGCACTTGGCAATAAATTCAACAGGACATGAGAAATCTCAATGAGATTTGATTAGTGATGATCATCTTGGCAGCTCGGTTGGTCGAATGTATGAGACAGTACACTGTTAAATGTAAAACCCTGAACAGTGTTGATGATCAGAGGGATCTTAGACTCCAAGTTCACCGCTCCCTGAAAGAGACTGCACAGATTGATCGGGTGGTTAAGAAGGCAAATGGCGTAGTTGTCTTTATTAGTTGAAGCACTGAGTTGAAAAGTCGGGAAGTTGTGTTGCGGCTGTTGCGAGCCTGCGGTCGGACTGTGACTGTGTCTTTAAGAGCGCCGGAGTGAGGAGGCGGGGCTATGACGTCAGTCACAGGCTGACAGCGCTAACTGTGGATTTAACCATAAGAGAGAGAGAGCGATCTGCAGACAGGCAGTCGGCCAGTCTATCTGTCTATCTATCTATCTATCTATCTATATATATATATATATATATATATAGAGAGAGAGAGAGAGAGAGAGTGTGTGAGACTGAGACTGAGACTGGAAAAGCTGATAGCTTCAGTTTGTCGCAGCTGAGGCTTGGAGGTCTCCTATGCCCACAAGAGTGGGTTGATCATCGGTACACGGAACCACAACGAATGTATGTGGCTATCACTTTGTATAATCCATAGGACTGAATTTTGGAATATCTTGGGGGACCGCTTGTGTTAACCCTTGCCTGGGTGTGTTGTATAGTAACCCCTGGAAGACGGTATTCCTGTGACTCGTCACTTTCGCAGATAACTCGTATGTGGACGGATTCAACGGATAAGAACTTCGACGACAGTTATTTTGATGTAACGGCCTTTTCTTTACGTTTCACCCTGGATTACAAATATCTCTCCCCCATCATTTATTCCGTGGATTACTGAATTTTCCTACTTTATTATCTCAAGACTCAAAGCTTTGTTCCCTCAGTCTCCCACCCGAGGCAGGGACTCCAGCTACCCACCACTCTGTGCAAAGAAATAAACTTGCCGTTTATAAGATTACGAGATGTATAGATAGAGTGGATAGACGATATATATTTTACTGGGGGTTGAAATGTTTCATACAGTTAAGGTGAGAGGAGATGTGAGCGGCAAGTTTGGCTGTTATATTTACACATATATACACACATAACACTGTTAACTTTCCTTTAGTTCGTTCAGTTACTATATAATAAGTAGATACTAATAAAGATAGTGGTTTTAACATCAAAACCAGACTCCAGCTGCTGGATCGTTTCTAAAACGTTACAGTTTGTAACACAGCTTTATAAAACTAGTTAGACCACATCTGGAGTATTTCACACAGTTCTGGTCGCCCCCACTCTCGGAAGGACGTCGGGGCTTTGGAGAGGGCACAGAGGAGGTTTACCAGGATACTGCCTGGATTAGAGGGCATGAGCCATAACGAGAGGTTGTTTTCTCCAGAGCGGCGCAGGCTGGTGTGACCTGTCCCATGATCCTCTCATATGCCTTTTGCCAATCACCTGTCCAGCTCTTGGCTCCATCCCTCCCCCTCCTGTCTTCTCCTATCATTTTGGATCTCCACCCCGCCCAACTTTCAAATCTCTTACTAACTCTTCCTTCAGTTTGTGCTGACGAAGGGTCTTGGCCTGAAACTTCGACTGTACGTTTTCCTAGAGATGCTGCCTGGCCTGCTGCGTTCACCAGCAACTTGGAATGTGTGTTGCTTGAATTTCAGCATCTGCAGAATTCCTCGTGTAGACGTTTATAAGATTACGAGAGGAATAGGCAGAGTTGACAGATGATATATTTTCCCTGGGGTTAAAGTGTCGAATATATTTAAGGTGAGTAGTTGGTAGCTGGAGTCCCCGCCTGGGTGGTAGACCCCATTGATCACGTGATCGCGTTTGCCCCTTAACCACAGCTGGACAGCATCTGCGCGTCTTTTCCAAGGCCCCGCCCTCCGGATGATGTAACACTCACTTCGCGCATGCTCACAGTGTCCGGGTGGGCGGTGTTTTCCTTTCCGCTCAGTGCTGAAGCCGATCGTCTGCGGGATCGGGTAGGGTGTCCTTGCAACCTGAGTGGGGATCACTTCTGCGGGCCGAAGATATCACTTTCCCATCGGTGAGTATTGAGACCGATCCCGAGCGGGGAGATCTGATGCTGGCCGTGAGTCCCGAACTGAGGGCCAATTACTCGTTTATTTTCGAGTTATCTGGGCTCGTCAGAAATGCGTAGACTTCACTTAATCTTCATTGAACAATCCAAACCAGGATCCCAAGCTGTCTATTTCCACAGAATTGAAATGGAAGTCCCGCCAACATGTCACGTGAGGCTGTGTGCCGCAGATCTGCCCCGCCCTCCGCTTTGTGACGCAAGGTCACGTGGTGTGTACTCAGACACCCTGAGCCAATAGGCTGGTCCTGGACTTATTTTCTACCTGGCATAGTTTGCATTTTGTTGTTTGTTTGTTTGTGGTTTTTGTATTGCTATACCTATAGTCTATTCTTGGTTGGTGTGGCTGTAACGAAACCCAATTTCCCTCGGGATCAATAAAGTATATCTATCTATCTATCTATCTATTATAGTATCCCCGGATGGGTGATGATGCTTCCTCCATATTGTGTTGGGAAATATGATGTTGGCCACTGAGTCCCGTTAACTTTCCCCAACTCACCTCGCTTCCTGAGGCTCCTCGCATTTGTCCTTGAGCTTTCTGGCTGTTGTGTCTTCTCTCTGAATGGGGTGGGTGAGAAAGGAGTATGTCCCAGGTTATGGGGATCTTTGATTTCACTGCCTGGTTTACCAAGGGACTGGGAAGTCCAGGGGGGAGAATGGTTTCTGTGATGTGCACACGGCCAAGTGGTTAAGCTGTTCACTAGCAATCTGAAGGTCGTGAGTTTGAGCCTCAGTTCAGGCAGCGTGTTGTGTCCGTGAGCAAGGCACTTAACCACACATTGCTCCTGCACGTTAGGAGCCCAGCGACGGTGGTTGGTGCAGTATGCACAAGACAAGATCTGTATCCAAAGGTCTCTGCAGTTCCTCGTAGACACGGGCAGAGTAGTTACCATGCAAAAGGGAGAAGTGTCCGGATGGGAAATTTTCTATGGTGTGTTGATAAAAATTTGATGAGGGTCAAAGTATATATGGCCAAGTTCCTGTTGTTTGTTCCAGCTTTGTTATTTTAGAATCTTTTGTACTATTCATTCAGTATCTGTGTACTGCTGGAGGACCATCATTGATTGTCCTTGATCCCTTCTCCCACCTGGTTCCACCTGCACATTCCTGCCCATCTTGTTCAACCTCTGTCCAGTCTGCTAACCCCACCTGCCCTGGTTCAGTGATATGCATCAACCATCTGGGTCAACCTCAGTCCACCCTGTGTCCCACCTCCTCAGTGTTATATATCAGCAATCTTTCTTCTAACCTTTGTCTTGATTGTGAAGTGTTCCTTTGCACATTAGGGCTTGATGAGTTACTCCCAGAATCAGTTTTTGTTAGCTGGAATGCCAGAGGGTCATCAGGTTCCAGTTCTGTTGTGCATTGGTGTGGGATTGCTAGTGTTTGAACTGTGACTGGCTGACACACTGCAGTATTTTACTGGCAGTAAAGAGTACTGGGAGAGTTGGTGCTTGGGCTATTATCCTGTGATCAGCTTTCCAGGCATATGGAACTGTCGGTGTTTTGGTTTTGACTTTGGTTAGTGCTTCTACAGGTGGGGCTGGATGGTCATCCTTCTGCAGTGAAGCAGAAATTTCGAGCAGCTGGACATTGGTTGTGGGGAAATCCTGGATTGCACTACCCAGTGTGAAATGTGGGGATGATGTGTGAGACTCTCAGGGTCAGTGAGTGGCAGGTTCAGCTGTGTGACTCTGTGAGGTTGGGTCCTGGGATATCACAGTTTTTGATCCAGGTAAAATGGACCTGGGGATCGAGCTGCTTGGGCTTATGAGGTGTTGAGTGAGTATTTCTGGTCTGGGATCAGATGCTTGTTTCTGGAGTTCCTTTGGAAGCAATGACTGCTAATCTGAGGAGAGGATGAGCTCCCATTCCATCCTCAAAGGGAGAGTCCATGGGTAAATGGGCTATTCCATGTTTACAACAGTAGAAATAGACCCGTGAATTTGGTGTTCAAACTGTGTTTGGAAATCCCACCCACACCGCCCCCCCCCACAACTCACCGTCACCTCTCTGTGACTCAGTGGAAATCAAGCAGAATCTCAAGTTGCTGAAGATCTGCACTAAAAGCAGAAAATGTTTGAAGTCATTCTGATAAAACGTTATTAACCTGAATTGTAAAGTTTGTTCCTCTCCCCACGGTTGTTCCTCACCAGCTGTGTGTTTCTGGAAATTCCAGTGTCTTTCTATTACATTCACCCTGGAATGGTTTATAATTCCTGAAATGAACCTGTTTTAACCTGGAAATGGAACTGGCTCGTTCTGTGACAGTAGAACAGTAAAGAAAGCACAACTTTTCCCTGTAAATTATCCTCGTACCAATCTGTCTGTTCTTCCTGGTAATGTGTTCAGTACAGTTGTTGCTAACGAGGTTTACAAGAATAATCTCAGGAATGATCAGCTTTATGTATGAGGAGCATTTGATGGTTCTGGACCTGTGCTCAATGGAGTTCAGAGGGACGGGGGGTGGGGGGGGGCGGTGGAGGAACATATGGTTAAGTAAACCTACTAAATGCTGAAAAGCCTGGATACAGTGGACATGGAGAGGATATTTCCATTTGATGGAGCGTCTGTGGTCTGACAGCAGTCTCAGAATAAAGATGCTTCCCTTTAAAACGGAGATGAGAAAAAAATTTGACCAAAAGATGTCTGATCTGTGGAATTTGTTGCCGCAGAGGTTGGTTGAGGCTGCCATTTGTGTATATTTATGACAGAGATTAATGTATTCATGATTACGAAGTAGCTTCAGGGTTACAGATGGAAGGCATGAATATAGTGTTGGAAAAAAAATCAGCCATGGTTGAGTGGTGGGGCAGACCAGATGGATCGAATCACCTAATTCTGTTCCTGTGTCTTATGTCTTACCATGACTGAATGATGGCTCCTTCTTATCCCATAGCATTTTGTGACATGTGAGGGACAATAAAAGATTGTTCACTGAGATCATTATATCTGCCTTCAACGTTTCATTTTCAGTGAGTTTTGTTCTTAGTAACATTAAGCAGAAATGTTTGCTTCTTTGTATTGTTAATGTGCTTCATTATCTTTCATGTTAAAGATAGACCTGCAGTGAGAGATTCATTGGAAGAAAAACCCCAACTGGAAGCAAACCACGACTGAAGACGAGGGAACAGCAACAAGTGAACCAGCCCGAGGATTGAGAGCATCAACTGGAGAGAACCCTTCTGACTTGGAGAATCCAGTGATTCGGTCAGGAGAAAGTTTGGTGAGTCTCATTTGCTCAAACACTGGTCCTTTAGACATTACATATTTGTACAAAGGATGGTAGGAAATAGTTGGAGTGAGACTGAATGTGCCCAGAAGAAGTTATGCCTCTGTCAGACCCAGTTGCAATCACTCCAGGTCTGGTAATGTGCTTCCAGCTGCCCAGCCCTTTAAAACCACTCCCATTCTGTGGAAGTGGAATCCAGATAAAGTCACTCAGAGACCATATCAGTACAAACTCTTTATTCCAAGCACCCGGGGCTTACTCAGTCTATGACTGTTCCCGCCCAATCCACTAACTGACGAACAATTTCCCTTACACCACAGATATATCCGTCCAGATACCCGCCACACAAGACAGGCTGGAGCCAAAGTTATTTACTACATGACAGCCCCTAAAGACAAATTACAAAATAGTCATAATGGCTTACACACACGGAACAGACTGAAGCTGTCCTATCTCTATGCATGAGTGCACAGGGAGATAAGCATCCTGAAACCCTAGCTAGTGACCCTCAAGAAGAAATATGGCTCAGCATGGCTCAGCACATCTGTTGATCATCAGCAGTTTCTTTCAGAAAAACAGGCTGCTATTGTTTAACAAAGTGTTAACCCTTTTACATACTTTATCATTCCCTCCTTTTGATTATTACTTGATCTACAAAGCAGTAATTTTTTACAGAGAAAGCAACAACGGTAATGATAACAATCATATGTACAACTATTCGGCCATAATGCAATATCATGCCCCACATATTACTGAACAGGCCTTCGAAGACCACCATTTCGACCCTTCGGTGAACCCGTGTAAATCCTGCCCTACTCTCTTGATGCTGTCAGTCTCCTTGGCAGTGTGCTCGGAGAGGGATGTAATGTTTGTAGAGTCATCAGGGATATAGGTGCAGCATTCTGTGTCAATAATTGCACTGGTTCCCCCTTTATCAGCCAGGATAAGATCTAAAGCCATACGATTCTGTGGGACTATTTGCCAGATTGCAATCATTTCAGTGGATATTTCTGTTACTTGGGCCTGTGTTTCTGTCAGGGCCCCTGCAGTATTGTGGCCAGTTCCTCAAGTGCTGTAGCCAAATTGACTATCTCTCTTGAATTCTTGGCTACTCCATAGGAGAGAAAAGCGATCATCCAAAATCGCTCAGTCTCAGCTTCTCCGCTGTTGGGCACCTGCAAGTATGGCCAGGATGCATGTTTCCCAGCATAGGAAGTTCTGTTTGGTGGGGGCCTGAGACACCATTCCTCAAAACACTGGCAGCCACAGTCATCTCTGACTGAACCACAGTTCCTCACCTCACTTCCCCGGGTGATATTTGAGAAAGCCCAGGCTGAGAGTTCCTCACTCTGGTTGAGCGGGATTACTAACATTGGAATCATAGTTTTACCATGCTGGGGAATTTCGGCACAAACCTAGCAGGCCCCTAGTTCTATCTGTTTGGCATAGGTGTGACAGAGCGACAGAAAGTTATTAACATGGGAGCCCCTGGATGCTGGGGTGAGCCCTCTCAAAGACATAAACACAAACACCACTATCAACTAATACATTTTCCTTTAGTCCGAGAGAGTCCTTCGACTCAGTTCCTTCAGTAACACATTTGCAGTCTCTTCGATCTATCCACTGAGATTGCCCCTTCAGTTTCACAGCCATGGGAGTGGTCAGTAACTCCAGATATGGCCCTCTCCACCGAGGTCCGAGTTTCCCTCAATCCCAGTTCTTGATCAGGACAAAATTCCCAGATTCTATGGTGGGATAGTCCCTTCTCTCTGTAGGGTAGTTCTCTTCCTTGTAAGCCTGCCATACCTGTGAATGTAATGCTTGGACATTTTTGGTTAGTTGGCCCGTAGTCATGTACAACTCCAAATGCATAACGGGAGTCTGTGTAAACGTTCACACTTTTGTCTGTTGATGGGATACAGGCACGAGTCAGAGCAAACAGCTCAGCCTTCTGGATGAAGACAGCTGCTTCAAAAGAGGCCTGCTCAACTATCTCACTGTCCGTCACTATCGCATAGCCAGAATATCCTGCTGGATTCACAAACAGCTTGCATCCTCATAAAATATTGCCTCGGGATTGAGAGGCTATTGCGGAATGGGTGGGAGAGTCTGTCCTTCTCTCAAGGTGATCTGGATAGGGGGGGTGAAATTGCCCAGAGATGGGGTACAACGTCTTGGGTTCGGTCAATATTAAAAGTGTGCCTTACCAGATGTCACGTCTTCACCTCAGACTCCTTCCAGTATTGCAGTTGGCCCACGGCCAAGTCTTGCCAGTCTCCCTTGGTGCTGGATGCTTGTTTTGTCAAGGTGTAGGCAAGGAACCCAGGCTCTTCCCTAGGCTCTTTGGCTTGAACCCGGTATCCCTGATGCCCTCACCTACAAGATGTGCATTCAGCTGCAGCTTGTAACCCTGCACTTTAAGGAGTTGGAACTTGAAGTGGAGGAATTCCGGATCATCCAGGAGTTGGAGGGTGTGATAGATATGACATGAAGAGAGGTGAGTTACACCCAAGGTGCAGGACACAGGAAACTGGGTGAGAGTCAGGAAGGGGAATGACGTTAAATAGCCATCGCAGAGTACTCTTGATGCTATCCCGCACAACAACAGGTGGACCACTTTAGAAAATGCTGGGGGAGGAATTGCCTGGCAGAGAAAGGTCAAAGGGGTGATAGGGGATTCATTAGTTCGGGGAACAGAACAAGAAGGGACTAATATCCTAGTGGTAAGGCTCGCTAGTGCTAGTGTGTGGGGAGATGGTGATGAAGTTAAAATAAGTTGAAGGGGAAATGGGAGCCAGCATGACAAAACAGATCGTGTCGATGGTGAATTGAATTCAGTTGACTTTATTACATGCATCCTTCATATATATGAGGAGTAGAAATCTTTACGTCTCCATCTAAATGTTCAATATGTAATTTATAGTAATTTATAATAAATAGTTTGACATAGGGCAGTCAATATAACACAGAAGTGCATTTGTATCAGCATGAATTAATCAGTCTGATGGCTTGGTGATGTCCCGGAGCCTGTTGGTCCTTTTGCTGTGGTACCGTTTCCTGGATGGTAGCAGCAGGAACAGTTTGTGGTCGTGATGAATTGGGTCCCCAATATCCTTTGGGCCCTTTTTACACACCTGTATCTGTAAATGTCCTGAATAGTGGGAAGTTCACATCTATAGATGTGCTCAGCTGTCCGCACCACTCTCTGCAGGTTCCTGCGATTAAGGGAAGTACAGTTCCCATATCAGGCAGTGATGCAGCCCGTCAGGATGCACTCAATTGTGTTCCTGTAGAAAGTCCTTAGAATTTCAGGCCCCATCCCAGACTTCTTCAACCATCTGAGGTGAAAGAGGAGCTGTTGTGCTCTTTTCACAACACAGACGGTATGTAGAGACCTTGTGAGATCCTTGGTGATGTTTATGCCGAGGAACTTTAAGCTGTTGACCCTCTCAACCCCAGATCCATTGATGCCAATAGGGATCAGCCTGTCTCCATTCCTCCTGTCGTCCACAATCAGCTCCTTTGTTTTTGTGACAATGAGGGAGAGTTTGTTTTCTTGACACCAGTCAGATGTTGTTCAGACATCAGATAGAATCAGCAATCAAATGTTTGAGCATGATGTGATGAATGTGCTGAGCTGAGTATATCACAATGCAAGAAGCATCGTAGGAAACCAGATGAGCTCAGGACAGGGAATTGTCATATTGTAGCTATTATCGGGACTTGGTTGCACCCAACAGTCTGAGGGATTTAGAGAAAACAAATTTGTAGAGAGATCGCAGACTATGCCAGAAACAAAGGTTGATTCAGTAAGTGATTTTAACTTTCCATATATTGACTGGGACTTCCATACTGTAAAAGGACTAGATGGGGTAGAGTTTGTCAAATGTGCCCTTAATCAGTATATAGAATTCCCGATGTAGAAGTGTGCAATAAGCTGCTAGGAAATGATCCAAGGCTGGAGACAGAAATCAGTGATCACAATGCCATGAGATTCCAAGTAAATATGGAAAAAGAGAGGTCTGGACCATGGGTTGAGATTTTAAATTGGAGAAAGGTCAATTTTGATGGTATCAGAAAGGATCTGACAAGTGTGATTTGGGACAGGCTGTTTTCTGGCAAAGTAGTACTTGTAGGTGGGAGGCTACAGAAGTGAAATTTTGAGGATGTAGAGTTTGTATGTGCCTGCCAAAATAAAAGTTGAAAGGTAACTGGTGCAGGGAACCTTGGTTTTGAAGAGATATTGAGGCCCCAGATATTTTGTACCTGCAAATGCCTCAGACTTTTGGGTGCTACCAAAACACATTAATGACTGCAATATCAAAATTCCACACACTGAGCTCGTCTGACTTTATTTTTAGTCGTCTTCTGTTGGATTCTAAAAACTTCCCAACACTTTTTGCTCCTTTGTTTGCCCTCTCTTTGACTTTTATGTCGGCTTTGGCTTCTCAGTTTAGCCACGGTTGTGTCCTCCTGCCTTTCCAATGCTTCCATTTCATTCGGAAGTATCGATCACTCAGCTTCCGAATTGCTCCCAGAATCTCCAGCCATTGCTGCTCTGTCATCACTCTTACCTTTCTCTTCCAAACAAGTCTGGCCGGCTTCTCTGTCATAGAAACATGGAAAAGTTCAGTACGGAAACAGGCTATTTGGCCCATCTAGTCAATGCTGAAAAAACATTTAAGCTGTCTAATGCCACTACCTGCACCAGGACCATCACCCTCCATACCGCTGCCATCAAGGTACCTATCAAACTTCTCTTAATTGTGAAATTGAGCTCATATTCACCACTTGTGTTGACGTCTAATTCTACACTCTCACGACCATTTCAGTAAAGAGCTTTTCCAAATGGTCCAAATTTTCCAAATGTTTCCTGAGGTCTGAACAACATCTGTCTCAAAACCCCTCCACTCTCTGTTCCGTTATTCAGGCTCCCATTCGCCCTGCAAATTTATTTTGACACCTCCCACCATGCAGCTCCATCACCCCTTTGACTTTTGTCTCCCAGATCAATAAAAAGGAAGCGCATACCAGGTACAGGCAGACAGGAACAAATGAGGTATTTATAGACAATAGACAATAGGTGCAGGAGTAGGCCATTTGGCCCTTTGAGCCAGCACCACCATTCACTGTGATCATGGCTGATCATCCACTATCAGTATCCAGTACCTGCCTTGTCCCCATAACCTTTGATTCTGCTATCTTTAAGAGCTCTATCCATCTCTTTCTTGAAAGCATCCAGAGACTTGGCCTCCACAGCCTTCTGGGGCAGAGCATTCCATATATCCACCACTCTCTGGGTGAAAAAGCTTTTCCTGAACTCCATTCTAAATGGCCTACCCCTTATTCTTAAACTATGGCCTCTAGCTGTCGACTCACCCATCAGTGGGAACATGCTTCCTGCCTCGAGCGTGCCTAATCCCTTAATAATCTTATATGTTTCAATAAGATCCTCTAAATTCCAGAGTATACAAGCCCAGTTGCTCCAATCTTTCGACATATGACAGTCCCACCATCCCGGGAATTAACCTTGTGAACCTACGCTGCACTCCCTCAATAGGAAGAATGTCCTTTCTCAAATTTGGAGACCAAAACTGCACACAGTACTCCAGGTGTGGTTATGAAATACAGGAAATTGAAGTGAACACTTATGAAAGAAATAAAGAAGGCATGAGATTGTCTCAGCAGACAAGGTGGAGGAGAATCCTCAGGGATTCTGCAGATTTGTTAAGAGCGAAAAGATTGCAAGGGAAAAAGTTAATCCTCTGGAAGATCAGAATGGTAATCCATATGAGGAGACAAAATAGATGGGGGAGATTTTTGTTTGCATCCATAATTACATGGGAGACGGACACAGTCTATAGAAGTGAGGCAAAGCAGCATCAACTTCATGGACCCTGTACAGATTACAGAGGTGGAGGTGTTTGCTGTCTTTAGGCAAATTAGCGTGGATAAATCCCCAGGGCCTGACAAGTTGTTCCCTAAGACCCCGGGGAAGACAAGTGCAGAAATTGTCGGGGCACAAGCACAGATATTTAAATCATTCCAAGTGACAAGGGAGGTGCTGGAGGATTGGAAGACAGCCAATGTTTTTCCACTTTTCAAGAAAGGCTCTAAAAATAAAGTAAGATATTGTATGTCGGTGAGCTTGACATCAGTAGGGGGAAAGTTATTGGAACATATGTGCAGGAACCAGATATATAAGTATTTGGATAGATGTGGACTGATTAAGGATCGGCAGCATGGCTTTGTGCATGGTAGGTCATGTCTAACCAATCTTATAGAGTCTCTCGAGGAAGTTATTAGTAAAGTGGATGAAGGCAATGCAGTGGATTTTGTCTACGTTGTCTTTAGCAAAGCACTTGACAAAGTCTAATGTGGGAGGTGGGTCAAGAAGGTTCAGTCACTCAGCATTCAAGATGAGAGAGTAGATTGAATGAGACACTGTCTTTGGGAGAAGCCAGACTGTGGTAGCAGATGGTTGCCTCTCTGACTGGAGGCCTGTGACTAGTGGTGTGCCACAGGGATGAGTGCTGGATCTGTTGCTGTTTGTCATCTATCTCAGATATCTGGAAGATAACATGGTTAGCTGGAATAAACAAATTTGTGGATGACAACAAGATTGGTGGTGTAGCGGACAGCAAGGAAGACTATCATGGCGAAGTGAGATCTGGACCAGCTGGGAAAATGGTTTGAGAACTGGAAAATGGAATTTAAAGCAGACAAGTGTGAATAGTTGCACTTTGGTATGACCGACCAAGGGAGGACTTTCACAGTGACTGGTCAGGTACGGAGCAGTGTTGTAGAAGAAAGGGACCTGGGAGTACAAGTCCTTAATTGACAGAAAGTGGTATCACAGTTAGATAGAGGCGAAAAGAAAGATTTCAGCCCATTGACCTTCATGAACCAAAGTACTGACAACAAAAGATGGATGTTATGTTGACTTGTATAAGACATTGTTGAGGCCTAATTTGGAGTATTCTTTGCAGTTTTGGTCACCAACCTACAGGAAAGATGTGAAAGAGGTTCAGAGAAAATTCACAAGGATGTTGCCAGGTCTGGAGGACTTGGGTTAAAAGGAAACATTGAACAGGTCAGGACTTTATTCCTTGGAATGCAGAAGATTGAGGGGAGATTTGATTGTGATGGTGGGTTATAGATAGGGTAAATGCAAGCTGGCTTTCTCCACTGAGATTGGGTGGGACTACAACCAGAGGCCATGGGTTAAGGGTGAAAGGTTAAACGTTAACGGGAACATGAGGGGAAACTTCTTCACACAGATGGTCATCTGAGTGTGGAATGAGCAGCCAGCACAAGTGGTGCATGCAAGTTTGTTTTCAACATTTAAGAGGTTTGTGTAGGTACCTGGATGGTAGGGATAAGGGAATAGAAAGCTTAAATCAGGGGTCCCCAACCTTTTTTGCATTGCGGACCAGTTTCATATTGACAATATTCTTGCGGATCGGCTGACCGGTGGGGGGGTGGGGGGGTGCAGGTAGGGTTGTCAACAGACGAGTAGCAGTCAAATACGCTGGGTTTTCCCTGAAAAGACTACAATGACCATGAAGCCTTGCGCGGGCACCAGTGTGCATGCATAACTTGCGCACGCGTGTACGATTTCTTTCTACAAATCGTTTTTGGTGATTCTGCTCGGGGGTGGGGGGGTGTTAATCACGACCAGAATATAGATGATAATTAGCTAATACACTCAATTTTGTTTCTAAAAGGGTTTATCTAACGATTTTAATTTTAAACACACAGCGCATATTTTCCTCGCATGAATATAGTGATAAGTCAATTATCAGGGGAGGACAGGGGAGCTTGAAGTTAATGTTGAATGAACTTCCAGTAGAAGTGGTAGAGGCAGGTTCGATATTATCATTTAAAGAAAGAATTGGATAGGTATATGGACAGGAAAGGAGTGGAGGGTTATGGGCTGAGTGCAGGTCGGTGGGATTAGGTGAGAGTAAGCGTTCAGCACGGACTAGAAGGGCAGAAATGGCCTGTTTCTGTGCTGTAATTGTTATATAGTTGTATAAGTCAATAGCATCATAACATTTTAAGTAACGTTTGGATATTAAACACACAGCACATATTTTCCCCGTATGAACATATAAAATCATTGCAACACACCAATATCGCTGAATCAGTGGGAGCCCTGGGCTTGTTTCCCTGCAACAAGATGGTCCTATCGAGGGGTGATGGGAGACAGCAATACTCGAAGGAGATTCCTAATGTCCAGTATATTCCGCAGTTTAGTTTTCATTGCATTCATTGCAGAGATACATTGGAAATGGAAGCAATGTTTTCAGTGCTTTCGTGGCTATCTCAGGATATTCAGCCTTGACTTTGATCCAGAATGCCAGCAGAGATGTTACATCAAACATCAGCCCGCTGTCATTTGCAAGCTCGAGGAGTTGATCTCCTTCCTGCGCTGACATGGGTGACGCGTGGGTAATGACCTCACGTGCATAATGGCTCAACAGTGGACGTGACGGGGAATGAGGAAAGGTGCAGCTGACTCCTGTCGCCAAATCATATCGTTTCCTCGCGGCCCGGTAGAGCATGCTCTGCGGCCTGGTTCCGGTCCACGGCCCAGTGGTTGGGGACCGCTGGTTTAAATAGTTCAGCACAAACCAGATGCCTCAAAGGGCCTGTTCTTGTGTTTTAATTTTCCATGACTGTGAGAAGAACCTGAAATAATACAAAAATTCACATTAAGTCCTTTTAACAGCTGTGCGGACCAACCATTCATCTCAGCAGGAATTTTTTACATGATGTTAAAACTGTGGCACTTTAAATTAACAGTACATAAAAGAAAATCCCAGCTGCACGTCAACAAAGGCTGTTTGTGTGAGAGTGTTTCATTTACTGTGGGGCCAGGCGCCCATGCAGCTCAGTGGGAACAGGGAATAATTCCAATGGAGAGTGTCAAACTGAGCCAGGTCACAAATTGGAGACGGCAGAAATGCCCCATTCTTATAGAGACATAGATATCGACATAGAATAGTACAGCACATTACAGGCCCTTCGGCCCACAATGTTATACCAACCCTCGAACCCAGCCTCCCATATAACCCCCCACCTTAAATTCCTCCATATACCTGTCTAGTCGTCTCTTAAACTTCAGGAGTGTATCTGCCTCCACCACTGACTCAGGCAGTGCATTCCACGCACCAACCACTCTCTGAGTAAAAAACCTTCCTCTAATATCCCCCGTGAACTTCCCACCCCTTACCTTAAAGCCATGTCCTCTTGTATTGAGCAGTGGTGCCCTGGGGAAGAGGCGCTGGCTATCCACCCTATCTATTCCTCTTATTATCTTGTATGCATCTATCATGTCTCCTCTCATCCTCCTTCTCTTCAAAGAGTAAAGCACTAGCTCCCTTAATCTCTGATCATGATGCATACTCTCTAAACCAGGCAGCATCCTGGTAAATCTCCTCTGTATCCTTTCCAATGCTTCCACATCCTTCCTATAGTGAAGTGACCAGAACTGGACACAGTGCTCCACTTGTGGCCAAACCAGAGTTTTATAGAGCTGCATCATTACACCGCGACTCTTAAACTCTATCCCTCGACTTATGAAAGCTAATGCCCCATAAGTTTTCTTAACTGACCTATCTACCTGTGAAGCAACTTTCAGGGATCTGTGGACATGTACCCCTAGATCCCTCTGCTCCTCCACACTACCAAGTATCCTGCCATTTACTTTGTACTCTGCCTTGGAGTTTCTCCTTCGAAAGTGTACCACCTCACACTTCTCCGGGTTGAAGTCCATCTGCCACTTCTCAGCCCACTTCTGCATCCTATCAATGTCTCTGTGCAATCTTCGATAATCCTCTACACTACCTATAACACCACCAACCTTTGTGTGGTCTGCAAACTTGCCAATCCACCCCTCTACCCCCACATCCAGGTCGTTAATAAAAATCACGAAAAGTAGAGGCCCCAGAACAGATCCTTGTGGGACACCACTAGTCACAATCCTCCAATCTGAATGTACTCCCTCCACCACGACCTTCTGCCTTCTGCAAGCGAGCCAATTCTGAATCCATCTGGCCAAACTTCCCTGGATCCCATGCCTTCTGACTTTCTGAATAAGCCTACCATGTGGAACCTTGTCAAATGCCTTACTAAAATCCATATAGATCACATCCACTGCAATAGCCTCATCTATATGCCTGGTCACCTCCTCAAAGAACTCTATCAGGCTTGTTAGACATGATCTGCCCTTCACAAAGCCATGCTGACTGTCCCTGATCAGACCATGATTCTCTAAATGCCCATAGATCCTATCTCTAAGAATCTTTTCGAACAGCTTTCCCACCACAAACGTAAGGCTCACTGGTCAATAATTACCCGGAGTACCCCTACTACCTCTTTTGAACAAGGGACAACATTCGCCTCCCTCCAATCCTCTGGTACCATTCCCATGGACAACGAAAACATAAAGATGCTAGCCAGAGGCTCAGCAATCTCTTCCCTTGCCTCATGGAGCAGCCTGGGGAATATTCCGTCAAGCCCCGGGGACTTATCCATCCTAAAGTATTTTAACAACTCCAACACCTCCTCTCCCTTAATATCAACATGCTCCAGAATATCAACCTCACTCATATTGTCCTCACCATCATCAAGTTCCCTCTCATTGGTGAATACCGAAGAGCAGTATTCACTGAGGACCTCGCTCACTTCCACAGCCTCCAGGCACATCTTCCCACCTTTATCTCTAATCGGTCCTACCTTCACTCCTGTCATCCTTTTGTTCTTCACATAATTGAAGAATGCCTTGGGGTTTTCCTTTACCCTGCTCGCCAAAGCCTTCTCATGCCCCCTTCTTGCTCTTCTCAGCCCCTTCTTAAGCTCCTTTCTTGCTTCCCTATATTCCTCAATAGACCCATCTGATCCTTGCTTCCTAAACCTCATGTATGCTGCCTTTTTCCACCTGACTAGATTTTCCACCTCACTTGTCAACCATGGTTCTTTCATCCTACCATTCTTTATCTTCCTCACTGGGAAAAATTTATCCCTAACATCCTGCAAGAGATCTCTAAACGTTGACCACATGTCCATAGTATATTTCCCTGCAAAAACATCATCCCAATTCACACCCACAAGTTCCAGCCTTATAGTCTCATAATTTGCCCATCCCCAAATTAAAAATTTTCCTGTCCTCTCTGATTCTATCCTTTTCCATAATAATGCTAAATGCCAGGGAGTGGTGGTCACTGAACCCCAGATGCTCACCCACTGAGAGATTTCTGATCTGACCCAGTTCATTACCTACGTTTAGATCTAGTATGGCATTCCCCCTGGTCGGCCTGTCCACATACTGTGACAGGAATCCGTCCTGGACACACTTATCAAACTCTGCCCCATCTAAACCCTTGGAACTAATCAGGTGCCCTTATCAAACTCTGCCCCATCTAAACCCTTGGGACTTAGGGAAGTTAAAGTCACCCGTGATAACAACCCTGTTATTTTTGCACCTTCCCAAAATCTGCTTCCCAATCTGTTCCTCTGTATCTCTGCTGCTACCAGGGGGCCTATAGAATACCCCCGACAGAGTAACTGCTCCCTTCCTGTTCCTGACTTGAACCCATACTGACTCAAAAGAGGATCCTGCTACATTACCTACACTTTCCGTAGCTGTAATAGTATCCCAGACCTGTAATGCCACCCCTCCTCCCCTTTCTGCCCCCTCTCTATCGCTTTTAAAGCACTGCAATCCAGTGAGACAGGAAGAGCATCAGGGAATTGATGGTCATTCCAGATACCAGCACAGTGCCAGTCAGAAGATGATTTCTCTCTCCAACTTGGGTTCAACCTCACTGTAACAGTGTGATACCAGATCAAACCTTGGCAAGTCAAGTACCCTCATCTGAAACATTGTCCTACATCCATTAATGGATTTTTAAAATCTTTTTACAGGTTAAAAACAAGAAGGAATTTGTCTCCAGGGATCTCAAACATGGCACACCAGTTTTGCTGTCTCTGTCTAGCTGTTTAAGTGGAGCAAGGAATTCAATCAACCATCCTTCCTGCTCAGACAGTGGGAATGGATTCACTCGGTCATCTCAATTCAAGGTCCATCAGCAAGTTCACACTGGGCAAGGCCATTCACCTGTACTGTGTGTGAGAAAGGATTCATTTGGTCATCCCACCTGTGGACACACCAGTCAGTTCACACTGGGGAGCGGCCGTTCACCTGCTCAGACTGTGGGAAGGGATTCACTTGCTCGTCTACCTAATGGCACACCAGCGAGTTCATACTAGGGAGCGGCCGTTCACCTGCTCGGACTGTGGGAGGGGATTCACTTTGTCATCTCACTTACTGACACACCAGCGAGTTCACACTGGGGAGAAGCTGTTCACCTGCTCAGTCTGTGGGAGAGGATTCACTCAGTCATCCCACCTACTGGCACACCAGTCAGTTCACACTGGGGAGTGGCCATTCACCTGTCCAGAATGTGGGAAGGGATTCACTCGGTTATCCCACCTACAGATTCATCAGCGAGGTCACACTGGGGAGAAGCCATTCACCTGCTCAGAATGTGGGAAGGGATTCACTCGGTCATCCATCCTACAGAGTCATCAGCGAGTTCACACTGGGGAGAAGCCGTTCACCTGCTCAGTCTGTGCGAAGGGATTCACTCGGTCATCCAACCTACAGAGTCACCAGCAAATTCACACTGGGGAGAAGCCGTTCGCCTGCTCAGTCTGTGGGAAGGGATTTACACTGTCATCCACCCTACAGAGTCATCAGCAAGTTCACACTGGGGAGAGGCTGTTCACCTGCTCTGAATGTGGGAAGGGATTCACTCAGTCATCCCACCTACATATTCATCAGCGAGGTCACACTGGGGAGAAGCCGTTCACCTGCTCGGACTGTGGGAAGGGATTCACTCGGTCATCCATCCTACAGAGACACCAGCGAGTTCACACTGGGGAGAAGCCATTCACCTGCTCAGTGTGTGGGAAGGGATTCACTTGGTCATCCACCCTACAGAGTCACCAGCAAATTCACACTGGGAAGAAGCCGTTCACCTGCTCAGTCTGTGGGAAGGGATTTACACTGTCATCCATCCTACAGAGTCATCAGCAAGTTCACACTGGGGAGAAGCCATTCACCTGCTCAGAATGTGGGAATGGATTCACTCGGTCATCCACCCTACAGAGTCATCAGCGAGTTCACACTGGGGAGAAGCCGTTCACCTGCTCAGTCTGTGGGAAGGGATTCACTCGGTCATCTGACCTACAGAATCATCAGCGAGTTCACACTGGGGAGAAGCCGTTTACCTGCTCATTCTGTGGGAAGGGATTCACTCGGTCATCCACCCTACAGAGTCACCAGCGAGTTCACACTGGAGAGAAGCCGTTCACCTGCTCAGTCTGTGGGAAGGGATTTGTACTGTCATCCACCCTACAGAGTCATCAGCGAGTTCACACTGGGGAGAGGCTGTTCACCTGCTCAGACTGTGGGAAAGGATTCGCTCGGTCATCCCACCTACTGGCACACCAGTCAGTTCACACTGAGGAGTGGTCGTTCACCTGCTCAGAATGTGGGAAGGGATTTACTTGGTCATCTGGTCTCTTGAAACACCAGCGAGTTCACAATGGGGAGAAGCCATTCACGTGCTCAGAATGTGGGAAGAGATTCACTCAGTCATCCAACCTACAGAGACATCAGCAAGTTCACACTGGGGAGAAACTGTTCACCTGCCTAGAATGTGGGAAGGGATTCACTGAATCATCCCAACTACTGGTACACCAGTCAGTTCACAATGGGAAGAGGCCGTTGTTATGAATCCTGAGGTTTCATTTGCTGTGGACTGTCATTTTAAGAGAGAGAGCGAGATTAAGAAGGTGAATCAGTCTGACTTGCAGCTTGTTTGGTTTTAACCAAGGACGCAGACACTCAAAGTCAGACGGAGATGGAGGAAAAATGGAAGGATTGAAAAAAGGGCAATAGTGGCCAAGGGTCACTGTTTAGAACTCTTCTATGCCCACAAGGGTGGGTTAATTATCGATTCAGCGAACATCGGATGTGTGTTTATCACCTCGTTTGATCCATAGGAGTGGATCGGATTTGGGGTACCCTGTGAAGACCATTTACATGTTAACCCTTGCCTGGGTGTGGTCTGGTAATTCATTGGAAGACGATACCCCTTGTGACAAGTCACTTTAGGTGATAATTTGTAAGTGGATTTGGAACAAAGCCAGATAAAATCTACGGCGAATGTTGTCTCATTTTACCACCGTGGAACCTGTGGAATTCGACATAATTGCCTTCTCTCGACATTTACCCGGGATTACAAATATCTCTCTCTCATCACCTATTCCGTGGATGAACTGAATTTTCGTACTTTACCATCACAAGACTCTAAGGCTTGTTTCCCCCGAGCTCAATAGTCTGGGAGTTATATTTACACACATATATACACATAACACTGTTAACTTTTGTTTATCTTTCTGAAGTTACTGTATTAGAAGTAGATACTAATAAAGATAGTGGTTTTAACATCAAAACCAAATTCCAGGTGTAGTCTACTGCTGCTGGTTCATTTCTAAAAAGTTACAGTTCGTAACAAAATTGGGGTCTGCGTCCAGGATAGGAACAAAATTGGGAATGTATTGATTAATTATCGATTTCATTGGGGAAATCCTTTTTGATTTACTTGTGTGTGGAAAATCAGCAGCAATGGATGTCGATAGATTTCTGCAAGCGCCAACCTCTGAGGCATTAGAGGACGCCAGAAGGATTGACTTGTTGAGAATTGTTAAAAAGTTAGAACTTGCTAAGGTGAAATCGACAATGAGGAGGTCACAGAGGCAGAGGATAATAGCTGAGTATTTTGTATCTGAGGATGTGTTTAAAGTGAAAGGGTTGGAGCTGTTTCCTGAAAGTAAACCTAGTGAGCTTGAGCTCCAGTACAAGTTAGAAAAATTAAAGATGGAGGATGTGGAAAGGCAAAGGCAGTTTGAGGCTGAAAAGGCAGAAAAGCAGAGAGAAGAAGCAGAAAGACAGAGGCTGTTCGAGTTAGAAAAGATAGAGAGATCACGGAAAAGGGGTCTAGCTTTAGACTTCGGTGATAAGTTTGAAGCCAGTCAGGAAGTTAAATTGGTACCTCCATTTGACGAGGCAGAAGCTGATAAATACTTTGCATTTGAGAAGTTTGTTCAGAGTGTAAAGTGGCCAAAAGAGGGTTGGCCTATTCTCTTACAAAGTGTAATTAAGGGGAAGGCTCAGCAACCCTATTCTGCTTTGACAGTTGATGAAGCAGCTGATTATGACACAGTGAAACAGGCTGTGCTCAAAGCTTACGAGTTGGTCCCAGAAGCATACAGGCAAAAGTTTAGAAATTTGAGGAAATCTGTGAATCAGAATTATACGGAATTTGCTCATGAGAAGTTTGTGTGTTTTGACCGCTGGTACACATCTAAGAATGTAAATGATCATTTTAACAGCTTGAAAGAGTTGGTCTTAATTGAAGAATTTGAAAGGTGCGTCCCTGATGACATAAATACATATTTAGATGAAAACGATTCTGCCAGTTTGCAGGAGTCTGCTTGATTAGCAGATGAGTTTGCTTTAACTCACAAGTTTACCCAAATAAGAGCTTCCAAAAGAGTATCAGGGATAACCAGGGTAAACCAGAAATTTAAGCTGGGATGAGTGACAAGAGTAAGGATGGAGGGAAGCAGTTGAAGTAGAAATATTTTGTTCTTACTTGTTACTATTGTAAGAAAACTGGTCATGTTATGGCTAATTGTTCCATCCTGAAGAAGAAAAAGGAAAAGGAGACAGTCCCAAATGCCTGTGATCAATATGTTGAAGCACTGATAAACCCACTGGGTTCTGAACATTCTGTTGAGGCTCAGTTAAGGACTGAGAGGTCTGACCGAGTTAAGAAGGGATTTGATCATTTTGTGTCAGATGCGTTTGTATTAGTAAAGGAAGGGTCAACCCCGGTACCAGTGAAAATTCTTTGAGATACTGGGGCTCCTCAGTCACTTATATTAGACAGTGTTCTAAAGTTTGGTGATGAGACTGACATTGGTGAGGTAAATCTTATTAAAGGCATTGGGGGTGGCATGGTTTCTGTGCCATTGCACAGGGCAACTTTACAGTCAGGGTTGGTTTCAGGACCTGTTAAGATCAGATTATGCTCCAGTTTACTGGTGGAAGATGTTACTTTGTTGTTAGGGAATGACCTGGCAGATGGTGAAGTTATTCCTGCAGTGCAGTTGACAACTAAGCCAACCACTGATAACCCACAGATGGACTTTAACGTTTATCCTTCCTGCACAGTAACTTGAAGTATGGCTAAAAAGTCTGCCAATGCAGGCTGTTCTGTGCAGCACGATTCCGATACCCATGTCAGCCAAAAATTGGGATTCAGTTCATGATGACCTGTCAGGCACTTTTCTGTCTTCATTGTTTCAACAGGATTCAGGTAGTAAGTCTGATGAGAACGTTTTATCTCTGTCTAGGAAGGAGTTTATAGCAGAACAGAACCGAGACCCTGATATTGAAGCTTTAAAAGAAACAGCTCTGTCAGATAATGAGATTGAGAAAGTACCAGTTGGCTATTATCTCAAGGATGGAGTGTTAATGAGGAAGTGGAGGTCGCCTGCTATACCTGTGAGTGAGGAATGGGCAGTTGTTCACCAAGTTGTAGTCCCTAAAGTTTATAGGACTAACATTTTAACTTTGGCCCACGGTATGCCCTGAGGTGGCCATTTCAGAGTGAATAAAACTGTAAACAGGATTATGAAAGAACTTTACTGGCCTAATTTGAGGAAAGATGTTGTATTCTTTTGCAGAACTTGTCACACTGGTCAAGTTGGATGTAAACCTAATCAGGTCACCCCAGTGGCCCCACTCCGGCCCATACCTGCGTTCGGTGAACCCTTTTCCAAAGTTATAGTGGATTGTGTTAGCCCATTGCCAAAGACTGAATCTGGCCATCAGTGTTTGCTAACTATTATGTGTACTGCATCCAGATTCCTGGAGGCAATACCTCTCAGAAATATTAAAGCTAAAACTGTGGCGAAGGCTCGTACCAAGTTTTTTTATTTTATTTGGTTTACCTAAAGAAATCCAGTCTGATCAAGGAAGTAATTTTACATCTGGATTGTTCCAGCAGGTAGATTATGAACTGGGAGATAAACAAATTACAGCGTCTGAGTACCATCTGGAATCGCAAGGGGCTTTAGAAAGATTTCATTCTACCCTCTAAACAATGATTAAGACATACCGTGTTGAAAATGGAAAAGACTGGGATGAAGGAATACATTTGCTTTTGTTTGCAGTATGAGAGTCGGGACAGGAATTACTGGGCTTTAGCCCTTTTGGACTTGTATTTTGTCATAGAGTGAGGGGAACTTTGGCCTTGTTAAAGGAACAGTGGATTGATGGGGATGTACTTGTTAACTTGTTAGACAATGTTTTGAAGTTCAAAAATAAAGTACACCAAGCCTGTAGTCTAGCGAGACAAAACTTAAAGATTTCTCAAAACAAAATGAAGTGTTGATTTGATAAGTGGGCTTGCGAAAGAAAATACCAGATGGGGGATAAGGTGCTTGCCTTATTTCCAATGTTGACAAATCCACTTCAGGCGATATTCAATGGACTGTATGGAATAGTTTTTCAAAGTAATGATATGAATTATGTAATTAAAACACCCAACCAACGTAAACTAACACAGGTGGTACACATAAAAAGATAAGGCCTTATTGGACAAACAGGCACCATCTGTGAGTGTTGTGAAAATATATGAATCTGGCAACCCTGAGAATGAAACAATTGACTCGTCTAAGGCTACATCCACACTAGACTGGATAGACCAAAGCTTTTTCTCTTCATTTTGACCCTCTGTCCACACTGAAACGGTGTTTTCCCCCCTCAAAAACAGAGATTTTGTACAACGCCCTCCTGAGCGTGTAAATTTGAAAACGCCGATTGTGTAGTGCAGCGTGGACGGGCTAAACAGATATTTTTAAAAACGCTGTCATGACATGCCGGAACAAATGGCGGAAGCATGGCATTTAATTGTTTTCTTGAATGCAACCCCCCACACAACCTAACAATTTCAGAACAGACGGCAACAATACTGAAGCCAGAAAAGTTAGAAATGTACTTACCTAATACTTTGACCCATAGCTTACTGAATAAATAAGTATACTAACTTTGCCCTGTTTTCTGTCCTTGCTTGTGTGAAGGTAGTTTACCTATTTATGCAAGTACTTCTTTTACAATAGATGTGTAACAGCCTAATGTAACATTGTATGGAAATACAAGATAACACTGATGCAGACATGTTTTATACATTTAACAAGGCGCTTTATTTGTCACGGACTCTTCTGGCAATCCACCACCTTACTATTTACCTCAGGAATTGGGCTTCAATCCCCTTGTTTAATTTCCAATCATTCCCAGGTTCCACTACCTACACACACCTGTTTTCCATCAGAAAATGCAGGATAAAGGAAGGCTGTGGAAGCATTGGAAAGGGTACAGAGGAGATTTACCAGGATGCTGCCTGGTTTAGAAAGTATGCATTATGATCAGAGATTAGGGGAGCTAGGGCTTTACTCTTTGGAGAGAAGGAGGATGAGAGGAGACATGATAGAGGTGTACAAGATAATAAGAGGAATAGATAAAGTGGATAGCCAGCGCCTCTTCCCCAGGGCACCACTGCTCAATACAAGAGGACATGGCTTTAAGGTAGGGGGTGGGAAGTTCAAGGGGGGTATTAGAGGAAGTATTTTTACTCAGAGAGTGGTTGGTGTGTGGAATGCACTGCCTGAGTCAGTGGTGGAGGCAGATACACTAGTGAAGTTTAAGAGACTACTAGATAGGTATATGGAGGAATCTAAGGTGGGGGCTTATATGGGAGGCAGGGTTTGAGGGTCAGCATAACATTGTGGGCCGAAGGGCCTGTGCTGTTCTATGTTCTATGTTCTAAAGACGCTGTGATCACAACAAGGAGCTGCCAGTTCATTGGTCGACTCTGGTGTGAGTAACCTCATTTCATGGTTCTTAGGGCCATTAGTTCTAAGTCTAGCATCACTCCTGGATTCTCTCCAAACCCAAGACTTCAGCTAAAGACTCTCCTGGAAACCGATTCCATGCTTGCTACGGCGATAATGCCTTCTGACTCTGTCCCCGCGCCCGTGTTCTGCACTTGGGTTCGTCCACCACCACACTCGTGTAATGTGATTAATGTATTGCTTGTGCAAACAGTCAATAGATGCAATTATCACCTTTGCCCAGTAACTCATTCTATTGCACATGTTAAACACAGAAAAAATAATACACAAAGACATGGCCAAGGTAAAGGCAAACAAATGAGGTAACAGCAAATGTCACTTTTGCCCAGTAACAAGCCTCATTCCATTTAGTTGTAGCTGTCGTCCCTTACATCGGTGAAGAGACTATGGCTGCAGAAAATGTTTCTGGACAAACGCGCACCAAGTACACCTTTTCTTCTTCGCTTGTTTTCCGTGTGTCTTGAGCATGCCCAGTAGGAGGAGATTCACCCAAATATCCATTCTAATGTGGACGGAGGTATTTTGAAAATCATTATTTTTATGCCAAACCGATGTTTTCAAAATTATCCTGTCTAGTGTGGACGTAGCCTGAGACTTTTTACAAGCCCAACATGGTCCCAGTTAGGCTAATGAACTTGGTTGTTCTAGAAAACATTGATAACAAGTTGGCTCATCTGCAGCCAAAGCAAGAACAACAGCTGAAGGAATTAATTCTGAAGTTTAAAGATTTATTTCCCGGTGTTCCCAAGCAAACGACGGTTGCAGTACACGACGTAGATATTGGTCAAGCCAAACCGATTAAACAACACCCATATCACATGAACGTAGAAAAGTGTAAATTGGCTGAGCAACAAATTGAATATATGCTGAAAAATGGTATTTTTAGGCCTTCAAAATCAGATTGGAGCTCACCCTGTGTTATAGTGCCCAAATCTGATGGTAGTGTTAGATTTTGCACTGATTATAGGAAGGTAAATGCAGTAACAAAAACGGATGCCTATTCTATCCCTAGGGTGGATGATTGCATTGATAAGGTTGGAAAAGCTAAATTTCTTATAAAGATTGATCTGTTGAAAGGGTATTGGTATGTTCCATTGACAGACAGAGGTAGAGAAATTTCTGCATTTGTGACAGCTTCTGGGTTGTATGACTACAATGTTTTGCCACTTGGAATGAAAAATGCTCCAGGAACATTCCAGAGAATGATTGATTCTGTAATTCGAGGGTTAGAACACGCAGTTGCCTATATTGGTGACTTAGTCACAGGGGGTGACATTTGGGAAGAGCATATCTCTGCAGTAGAAAAGCTGTTTGACAGGCTTTCCCAGGCCAACCTTACAGTTAACTTTAGCTGAGAGTGAATTTGGCCATGCCACTGTGACCTATCTTGGCTATGTTGTAGGTCAAGGCAAGTTGGCACCTGTTCAGGCAATTTCTGAAGTTCCAATTCCAACTGGTAAGAAGCCTCTTAGAAGATTTCTGGGAATGGTTCGATATTATCATAAGTTCTGTAAGAACTTTGCAGATATCGCTCTTCCTCTGACTAATCTCCTGAAGAAGGGTGAAAAGTTTGTTTGGACCGAGCCTTATCAGGAGGCATTTGATTGATTGAAAGTTATTGTTTGAGATTAGGTCAATCAATGTAGTGTCATCAGCAAATGTAATTAGCAGATTGGAGCTGTGGGTGATGACACAAGTCATGGGTGCACAGAGAGTAAAGGAGAGGGCCAAGGAAACAACCCTGTGGGGTTTGTGTGCTGAGGGTCAGAGAGACAGAGGTGAGGGAGTCCACTCTTACCACCTGCCGGCGATCTGACAGGAAGTCCAGGATCCAGTTACACAAGGGCAGGGTGAAGGCCGAGGTCTCTGAGCTTCTTGTTGATACTTCACGCCTTCATATGGCTACTGCTCTGCTCATGACTGCAAGGAACTGCAGAGAACTTTGGAGAGCAGAGAACATCAGAGAAACAAGCCTCCCCACCATGGACTCTTCCTACACTTCCCCTGTCTCGCAAAAGCAGGACATGTACTCAAAGATCCTCACAACCTAGACATCCTTGCTGCAAACCCGCTCCCCCATCGGGGAAGAGATTCAAATGCCTCAAAGGGCGTACCACCAGGCTCAAGGACGGCTTTCTGTCTGCGGTTGTAAGCCAAATGAATGGTAACATGGACTCGACCTCACAGTGTAACTTGACGTGACCCTGCACCATATGTCTATCTGCACTGCACTTTCTCTACAGCCATAATGCTTTGTTACAGTTATTGTTTTGTCATATATCAGCTCAATGTACTGTCGTAATGTATCAATCTGTGTGGAAGGTAGGTCAGGCAAGATTTTCACTGTACGTGATGATAATAAACAAATTCCCTATTTTAATCATGTGGAAATATTAGACAGACTGAGCTGCTTTGGAGCCACAGAAGGAAACTTAACTGTTGTAATTTCTGAAGAATGCAAATAAATGGAAAAGGCTTCAATCTCTCATTATGATCTGCGATAACTGGGATCAGGTGACCGGTGTGGGTCTCCCATATCAATATCAGAATCAGGTTTAATAGCACCGGCATTTGTCATGAAATTCGTTGTCTCTGCAGCAGCAATAGAACCTAATTCATAACAATAGATTTTAACAATTGTGATTTAAAATAAGAACATACATATTAAATAGTTAAATGATGTAAGTAGTACAACATAAAAATAAACTATTTTAATTGTGTGGAGCTATTTGACTGACTGAGTTGTTGCATTGCAAATTCTGGAGTGAAGCTTAACTAAACTGCACACATTTCTGAGAAGCTCAGATAAATAGAAAAGGCTAAATTCTCACATAAATGGGTCATACACCCAGAAACATTGGCTGCACTTCAGCAGGTAAAAACAGTGGAATGAAACATGCTGAAAATATTGCAGACAAAAACATATTGTCCACCCACAACGAGAGGACGTGACAGATCCAGATCTCACTGCCTTGTCTGAACGGGCAAAAGATGAAGCTACACGGACACATAGAGCAGTGACCGGAAGATGCTGCAGATCTGCGGGGAAAATGTGAACAGGAAACGGGATCAGGTAACGGGTGGAGGGTCTCCCACCTGAACCGGTGACTCTGGTCCTCGCCCATCACACGCTGCCCGACCCATCCGCTGCATTTCCCATATTATTCCATATTTACACTAGATACGTATTTAGTTTTTCACTCCATATCTTCCCCGTCCCTTTCCATCCACCTCCAGGTCACAGAGTCACGGGCTCGATTTCCATCCCGGTCCGACACACAATTCAGATGCAAACTGGAAATGTGCAGGTTTCATTTAAATCAGTCTTATGTTCATAAACACTAATTTCCATTCACATTCCTCCGGCCTCACTGGACAGTAACACTGAAACAGCAGATGGTGGCCATTCACCCCCTCTAACCATCAACAAGATGGCGGCTGCTCTCCCATCTCAGTCACGTGTTTCTGCCTGATCCTCATTTCTTCGATCCCTCCGGTCTCCACACATCTGCTGGCCTCTGTTTTATGTCAGGACGATCACTGGGTCTTCACCACCCTCTGTGGTGGGAATTTACAGACATTCACCACCCTCGGAGTGGAGACATTTCCCCTCATCTCAGTCCCGGACAGTCCACCCCCTTTTTCAGAGACTGGGATCCCTGGTTCAACCGGTAATGATGTTGTGCATTTCAATGTGTTCAACTCTCAGTCCTCGATTCTCTAAATGAAAGTGTTAGCGCATTTGATCTTTCTTCATATGATGACCCCACCACTCCAGGGTTCAGTCTGGTGAATCTTCATTGCACTCTCTATAACAAATACTCTCTAACCTCTCTGTTAACCCTCTATGGAATTAATTTCCATCTTCTGCAGCCCCGTGTTGCCCCAACCACTCACCTCCCACCCCTGTCACTATTTCCACCTTCCCACCTCCCCCTCACCTGGACCCACCTCTCTCTCCCCAGCTCTTGCCCCATCCCCACCCCTCACCTCTTTTCTCGGACTATTTCCCGTCCACTCTCAGTCCAGAGGGAGGCTCTCGGCCCGAAATGTTGACGGTCCATTTCCCTCCACAGATGCTGCCCGACCCACTGAGTTCCTCCGGCAGTTTGTTCTTTGGTCTGTATAACCCGTGTTAGTGTGGGGAGCGGGATTTTACACCATATTCCCGGTACAATCTCAACAAAACACAAATAATTGTCACTTTGCCCCGACCATTGGCCCCGCTTGCAGGGCAACAGTCTGCCGGTGTTTGCCCCCCAATGTGGTGAATCGCCACCACCGTGGGCTCAGACATTTCCACAGATGAGCCCCTCCTGTCCCCACCGGGACAAACATCCTGTCCGCCCCCTCTCTCACCGTCTTCATCCTCTCCCTCCCCGGGGAACCGGCATCAAACCGACGGGCCGAGCGGTCTCCTCCTACCTCTCAGCGATACATCAGACTCCGGCCGCAGGAGACGCTTCACAAACGCCCCAACTTCCCTCGGAGAGAAATGGAAATAAATCAGAAAGCGGACATTTACTTTGGGATTTGTTCCGCTTTGACGGGCAGTTCGCACTGCAGCAGAGACGGGGTAACGCCCTCTCGGCTGGTCCGCCTCCACTATTGGTTGTAACCAGTGATTGACATCGCTTCGCACCAATGGGAATAGCGCAGCTCTGCAATCAGTCCAATTCCTCTGTTGACTGTTCGGGGGGTGGGGCGTAGCTCGAGCTCAGTAGCCGTTAAACCGAAAAAGCTCGAGCACAGCAGCGCGTGTGTGACGTAAGGCACCGTGCTCGTGACAGCAGATGCAGATACGGGGAGACCATGGGTGACGTCAGGCGTGTGGGGGGAGGGGGGCTGCTGTGTGACGTCACGTGAGGGGGGCGCTTCAATTTTAAACACCTTTTGTTGGGTCCGATCCGGAACAACAAAATTAAATTCGGGTTTCATCGGGACCGGATCCGGTGTTGTGAGATGTTTCCGGCTGTGCCGTGTTGTTGGTGGAGTGGGCAGCGGGGTGTTTGTCTCCGGGCTCTCCTCAGCCCCGGTTTTCACTTTGCGACCGAGCCCGGGCCGTGGATCAATTCCTTGTGGTTCTGCAGGGGGTTTGGGGCGAAGGGACAGTCTGTCTGTCTGTCTGTCTGTGTGGGTCGGGGTTATGAGTGGGTCCCGGGACAAATTAACTTGTAAACACCGGACCATCTGGTGAATTGGATCAGACAGCTTCGCTCGCCTGTCCTTTCAGGAAACAACAATTCTCTCTTCATATTAATGAGTGTCTAAACTTGCTGTGAACAAGATTATGTGTTACAAGATTGTGAGTTACAGAGTCTAGGACAGCTGTCACCGTCATGGGCTGCGAGTGCAGACAGGGATTGGGGTGACTGAGCTGTGCATCAGAGAAGGACACGGGTTTGTACAGCCTCCTGTGGGGTAGAAATGTCCACACGGTGAATTCGGATCTGCTGGCACATCGAGAGTCTGAAAGGGAAAGGGAATAGGGAAGGGGCTGAGCAGAGAGTTTTAACAGGGGTGGAGGGGTACAGGAGCTGTCTGATAGATCGTTTTAATTGTTTTTATAATCTGACAGATGGTGACTGAGGAAGAAGCTTGTTGACGGAGGATACCCGGAGGCGAGCAGCTCAGACACCAAGTGAAGAGTAAACCTGCAACCTCGTGGACAGTGAGGAAATGGTCGGTGGAGGCTTATGAGGCGCTCCAGGGTCGTTTTGAGGTGACAGACTGGCAGGCACTCTGTGAGCCACATGGAGAGGATATTGATGGGTTCACAGAGTGCATCACTGATTTCATCAACTTCTGTGTGGACTGCAATGTTCCGACAAGAACTGTCCTTTGTTATTCAAATAACAACCATGTGTAACAAAGGACATTAAGGACATCCTGAACGCTAAAAAGAGGGCGTTTAGAGATGGAAATAGGGAGGAGCTGAGGGCAATACAGAGGGACCTGAAAGCCAGGATCAGGGAGGCTAAAGACAGGTACAGGAGGAAGCTTGAGTGGAAACTCCAGCAGAACAACATGAGAGAGGTCTGGAAGGGGATGAGGACCATCACTGGGTTTTGGCAAACTAACAACAGAGGAGCTGAAGGCAGTGGGGACAGGGCCAATGAACTTAACCTGTTCTTTAACATTTGACATTGTGACCCCTGCCCATCCCCCACATGAGCCATCTGTTCTCGGCTCCCAACCAACACATATTCCACTCTCCCCTCCTACCCCTCCTCACAGTCCCCCACCCTGCTGTCATGACCATACCCCTCCCCCACACAAAACCACCACAGTGGCCTTCACGACTGAACAGGTGAGAAGACAGCTGAAACGTCTCAACCCAAGCAAGGCTGCAGGACCCGATGGTGTCAGCTCCAGGGTGCTCAAAGCCTGTACCCCTCAGCTATGTGGAGTACTTTGCCATGTATTCAACATGAGCCTGAGGCTCCAGAGGGTTCCTGTACTGTCGAAGACGTCCTTCCTCGTTCCTGTGCCAAAGATGCCATGCCCCAGCGGCCTCAATGACTACAGACCGGTGGCATTGACCTCCCACATCATGAAGACCCTGGAGAGACATGTTCTGGAGCTCTTCCGGCCTATGGTCAGGCCACACTTAGATCCCCTCCAGTTCGCCTACCAGCCCCGACTAGGAGTTGAGGATGCCATCGTCTACCTGCTGATCCATGTCTATGCCCACCTGGACAAGCCAGCGAGCACTGTGAGGGTCATGTTTTTTGACTTCTCCAGTGCGTTCAACACCATCTGCCCTGCTCTGTTGGGGAAGAAGCTGACAGCGATGCAGGTGGATGCTTCCCTGGTATCATGGATTCTTGATTACCTGACTGGCAGACCACAGTACGTGTGCTTGCAACACTGTGAGTCCGACAGAGTGATCAGCAGTACTAGGGCTCCACAGGGGACTGTCTTGTCTCCCTTTCTCTTCACCATTTACACCTTGGACTTCAACTACTGCACAGAGTCTTGTCATCTTCAGAAGTTTTCGGATGACTCTGCCATAGTTGGATGCATCAGCAAGGGAGATAAGGTTGAGTACCGAGCTACAGTAGGAAACTTTGTCACATGGTGTGAGCAGAATTATCTGCAGCTTAATGTGAAAAAGACTAAGGAGCTGGTGGTAGACCTGAGGAGAGCTAAGGTACCGGTGACCCCTGTTTCCATCCAGGGGGTCAGTGTGAACATGGTGGAGGATTTCAAATACCTGGGAATACGAATTGACAATAAACTGGACTGGTCAAAGAACACTGAGGCTGTCTACAAGAAGGGTCAGAGCCGTCTCTATTTCCTGAGGAGACTGAGGTCCTTTAACATCCAACTGACGATGCTGAGGATGTTCTACGAGTCTGTGGTGGCCAGTGCTATCATGTTTGCTGTTGTGTGCTGGGGCAGCAGGCTGAGGGTGGCAGACAACAACAGAATCAACAAACTCATTTGTAAGGCCAGTGATGTTGTAGGGATGGATCTGGACTCTCTCATGGTGGTGTCTGAAAAGAGGATGCTGTCCAAGTTGCATGCCATCTTGGTTAATGTCTCCCATCCACTACATAATGTACTGGGTGGGCACAGGAGTACATTCAGCCAGAGACTCATTCCACCGAGATGCAACACAGAGCATCACAGGAAGTCATTTCTGCCTGTGGCCATCAAACTTTACAACTCCTCCCTTGGAGAGTCAGACACCCTGAGCCGATAGGCTGGTCCTGGACTTATTTCATAATTTACTCGCATAATTTACATATTACTGTTTAACTATTTATGGTTCTATTACTACTTATTATTTATGGTGCAACTGTAACGAAAACCAATTTCCCCCGGGATCAATAAAGTATGACTATGACAATGACTATGAATCAGGAATTGAATTGAATTGACTTTATTTCTTACATCCATCAGGAGTAAAAATCTTTACATTAGGACTCCATCTAAATGTGCAACGTGCAATCATAGTAATTTATAATAGTTTATAATAAATAAAACAGACAATGTAATATAGATTACACTCAAATCAGTGTGAGTTCATCAGTCTGACGGCCTGGTGGAAGAAGCTGTCCCGGAGCCTGTTGGTCCTGGCTTTTATGTTGCGGTACCGCTTCCCGGATGGTATCAGGAGAGTGACAGTGATGTGATTTCCTGTGTCACGGGTACAGACAGTCGTCTCAAGTGAGGAGTTTGTGTGGAGATGCAGCTTTCCTGGAGGTGGAGGAAAGAGGACACACCAACAGGTGGAACCAGCTGTGGGAAGACATGGTTTGTCAGGTCTGACGACGAGCTGAATGTACCACAACCTTCAGACTGAATCAGAAAACCATTCTGAGGGTATTTGAAATGTCAGAATCAGGGGAGATGTGATCACATGTGCAGAGGGCAGGGGTTGTGTCTCCATCAGACCCTCAGTGAGATGGTTCAAGTTACAATGTACAGGGATGAAAGCACAGTGTTTGGGGCCGGATTTAATCACTGATTCTTACACAGTGACAGGGTTAGTTTTGCTGTAAGGAAGCAACATTAATGGAAGACGCAGGGACTTCATCAATTGCCAGTTGTTTAGCAGAAGTGACCAATTTGTATGTTACCTCGACAGAAACAGATTTTCACAGTGGTGACAAAAGGGTTCAGTCTGGTTTATTTCAGGTTGGAAAGGGGTGAGAGGTTTTGAAATCAATGCCTTGCGGTGCCACCATCGTTAATTTGTCATGTCCGGAGTGGTGGATCAGACAGAACGGAAACAGGCCTTTGGCCGGCCATACCTGTTCTGACCATCCACTCACTGTCTACACTGGTCCCATTTATCAGCACTCGGTTCATAGCCGACTGTATCTCGGCAGTTTCAATGCTCATCCACTTCGTAATGTTGTGAAGGGACCTGTCTCCACCACCACCTCGGGCAGTGTGTTCCAGATTTCAGCTACCCTCTGAGTGAAAAATCTCTTCCTCAGATCCTTCTAAACCTCTTCGTCCTCTGTTTAAATCTGTGCCCTCTGATCAGTGACACCTCTGTCCCAGGATCGTGGCCGACATGGGTATCAGTGAGGCCTTTGACAAGGTTCAGCATGGTAAGATGCTGTGGAAAGTTAGATCACATGGGATCCAGGGAGAGCTGGCTAACTGGATGCACAGTTGTCTTGATGGTAGGAAGCAGAGAGTGATGGTGGGAGGCTGTTTATTGGACTCAAGGCCCGGCCCAGTGGGGTTCCCCAGGGTTACAACCATTGCTCTTGTTATTTATTGATATTTAATTATATTTGCAGTTACACAGTTTGTTGAATTATATGCTCTACTTGATCTTTCATTGATCCCGTTGCTATTCTATAGATTTGCTAAGTGTTCCTGTAGAAAAAAAGAATCTCACGGTTATATGTGGTGACATATATGTACTTTAATGAAGGCTATGGTGCAGGTAGTTGGAAATAGGCAGTAAAAACAAAAGCAGGTCAGCATTGACTAGAAGGGCTGAAGGGCCTGCTTCAGTGCTGCTGGATTCTGTGACTCCAATAATATTCTGATTTGTAATTTCCACAGTCAGTGCTTTGCTACTAAACACTGAACCCAGAAATTTACCCAAACGAGAATTGAAAGTCTCTTAGCTGGTGACAAAAAGCATTTACAAGCTGTGATACTTGCCAAAGGGGGTGTTACTAAGTACTGACTATGCAGGGTGCCCAAACTTTTACTTTGGGCCCTTTTCCTTTTTTGCTATTTTGAAACTGTAAAAGATGAAAATAAAAATGTAATCTTGTTTAAAATATTCAAGAAATGTGCCATCTTTATCTATATGCCTTTTGGAAATCAGGTCATCTTTTACTCGCTTAACTATTCACAGTAACAGAAATTTAACCAGGGGTGCCCAAACATTTGCATGCCACTGTATATATCCTGTGCCTTCCGAATTGCTTCCAGAAATTCCAGCCATTGCTGCTCTGTTTTCATCCTTGCCTGTGTTCTTTTCAAATCAATTTTGACCAATTTTTCTCTCATGCCTCTCTAATTCTCTTTATTCCACATCTGACTTTAGCTTCTCCTTCTCCAATGTCAGGGTGAATTTGATCGTATTAAGATCACTTGCCCTTGAGGGTTCTTTGAACTTAAGTGACCTAATTAATTCTGGATCATTACAACACCCAATCCAGAATAGCTGATCCCCAAGTGGGCTCAATCACGAGCTGCTCTAAAAAAACATCTTGTAGGCATTCTAGGAATTCCTCCTCTTGAGGCCAACACCATCCTAATTTTCCTAATCACTTGCATGACAATCCCCCATGACTATTGTAACATTGCCCTTTTGGCACGCACTTTCTATCTCCCATTGTAATTTGTGGCCCACATACTTACTACTGTTTGGGGGTCTCTATACAAGTCCCATCAGGGATTTTTTTTGACATTTGCTGTTCCTTAATTCTACCCACAGATTCTACACCCTCCAACCCTATGCCATCTCTTTCTAAAGATTTTATTTAATATTTTACCAACAGATCCACACAACCTCACTACCAGCTTGTTCTTGGCTTGTTCTTTCAAGAAACATACAAGTATCTGGGAAACAAGAGGACCTGCAGATGGTAGAAATCTAGGGAACTACGCACACAGTGCTGGAGGAGCTCAGCATGTCAGGTAGCATCTATGAGTGGGAATCTAAGACCCTTCATCAGGACTCCTGATATCCATGTATCTGGAATATCAACAAGCAAAGAAAATAGAAAGTCGTGCAAAGTAGGGAGAACCTTTGACAAAATTTAGTTCAAGGCTTAAAAAAAAACCTGCCAAACAGCTCAATAGTTAACAAGTACAACAAAGACAATAAACACTTTCATCAATACCAACACTGATTTTTTAAAATAAAAATATCTTGGTCCCATTTCAATCAGTAAAATTTAAAGATAAATAAGAACTGAAATGATAACCTTAGAAACGACTATTTACGCTCAAACCCACTTAGATTAACACTACCTTGGACAGAAGGAAGAAGAGAAATAACACACATGAAAAAAATATCACACAAAGGTCAGATAAAACTTCTCAGTATATATTTTCAACAAAAATGAACAGAATTCAGCACTCCAGGTGTGTGTATGCAATCGTGATAAGAAATACAGACCAGAAAACTTAAATGAGAGGCCAACTCAAAGAAATGAATCATCACTATGGAAGAAAACATTAACCAGTGGAATGAGTATGACCCTCCATGGGAGACATCCCAATGATCTGAGCAGACAAGATAGTGACAAGGAAGCATCGAGCACCTGACTGAGAGTTGGAGGATTCTTCCCAGAAACAGAGGGGTTCTTTGCAGAAATACAGGACAAGGTGATTAACAAAAGGAAAAAAAATTGAAAGTACATGAAATACACACAAACACGGCGGGAGGAGAAGATGGTGGCGCGCCGGCGTGTGCGCAGCCCTCTAGTGAAAAATGATGTTGTATCTGTTAAATAGGGGCCGTGGACAACTCTGATTTGATGGAGAATGAACGTGAAAGCACAGAGGAACATCTGGAGAAATTTATGAAATGCCCGTTTGCTGCTGTCATTACTGTGTGGTCAGGGATCTTTCGGAGGGTAGGCCTCAAAATCCCTGGCCTTGCCTGCTTTTGGCGACCGAGAAGGAGGTCAAATCGTTCGGACAGAGATGGCGCTCAGTACTCGGTGTCAGAGAGCTGATCAGAGCTCAAAGTTTTCGCATGACTCAGAGTCAGATTGTGGTTGGCATGGCAGGGAGAGTTTTTCTTCCTTCTCCCGTCTGCGTGAGATGTGGGACATTTGAGAAACTTTGAACTTTACTATGCTCACGGACTTCTTCATCAAGTTATGGTATTCTTACACTGTTTGTAACTATATGTTATAATTATGTGGTTTTGTCAGTTTTTTCAGTCTTGGTTTGTCCTGCGTTTTGTGATATCACACCGGAGGAAATAATGTATCATTTCTTAATGCATGCATTACTAAATGACAATAAAAGAGGACTACGTGTCTTCATAATCATATAATAACAAGGCAGTAAGTGCGGAAAATGATAAGAGAAACCAGACACAATCCAACACATTCCAGGATCCTGCTGCAGTTTAAGTCAATCTGATTACTAACAAAGGTACAATCAAGTGGCAAGTATCATTCACCAAAATCTTGATTTAAAATACAGACTCACAAAGGCCCTCCATCACTTCATAAAGCCATCAGATTTCAAGCCTGATCCAGTTCAGAGCCAAAATATTACAAATTATATGATAATCAATACATTATTTCAGATAGGACAATCCATAATAACCATCCGGATATAATATTACAGGATAAACAAGCAGAAACAGCTCTCTCAATAGATAAAACCATTCTCCACACACATGTTCCTCGACCAGTGGAGCACCTCACCACAGGCATTGTTTGTGTCATCAGTCAGACAACCGAAAGATTTTCTCTCTCAATCAGCTTCCAAATGTTGTTACTCTGTCATTCGTTGCCACTCCCCGCTGCTGATTCCCTTCTCCTCATCATACATTCTTAACCTGTCCATCGTCCAGATCCCCAAACTCTGCCCTGTGCAGACCTGCCTCTGGTTTCTGACCCTGCTTCGTTGAACTAATGGTTTCCCATTCTGCTTTCAGTCTTTAGAGGACAGTGGTGTTTTCTAACAACCCTATACAAGCAGGGAAAATGACCCATAATGTGAAAATGAGTCGTCATTACGGAGGTTAATGACCAATGTCATTCTTCCTCAGCCCAGAGATTTCAGGGGGCAGAACATCTCAGACAGAATTGCAGTCAGCTTGACTTCTTCAGTCTGCAGAAAATTCAAGGGAAACCTCTTCACCCACAGAGTGGTGACTGTTTGGAACCCATAAGCACAGGGAGAGCGAGAGATGAACAACAGGGCAGGATTTCAAAGGACTGTCGTGGAACTGAATCACTGGCAGGGTCCAGCCGGCCTGAGTCGATTCTCTACTGTACACTTGGTGTTATAAATTCACTAGGTACCGGAGACAGAGTTTAACATAAACTGATTTATTTATCTCAGATCCAGAATATTAAACTCCAGCCCCATTAAAGGTGAATATGCAGCAGAAGAAACTCCTCCCATGCCCAGTGACCAGGGTGCAGAACTGGGTGTGGTGAGCAGCAGCAATAATTGCAGAGTTCAGCACCGACAGTCACTCTCGAAATTGCATTCAGCAATGGTGATGGACAAATATCCAGCAAGCAGCTTATTGAAACTTTCTCCCCAGTGTGAACCCGGTAGTGTGTCACAAGTGTAATACGCTGTAAGGTTTCACTGCTCATGTAACGGCCTCTGTGCAGTGTTTCACTGCTGAGGTAATGGTTTCTCTGTAGCAGCAATGTTTAGTTCACAACTAGAGATAACAGGGTTTTGTTGTGCGGGGCTATCCAATAAGAGAAATGTTCTTCCTTGTGAGTCTGGAAGAAAGATTTCATGGTCTTTTGCTGGGGAGAGATGAGAAGACGTGAATGGAGAGAGTGGGCCCATTTTCTTTTTTTTTTTGTTTTCTTTACTAACCCTACAGTCAAAGTAAGAATTTTAAATCTCATTCCTTTAATCACATATTGTGTACTGTTTGTTATTTTGGGGTACTGATTTGTAACAGGGGACACATCACGCAGCATTCATCCAAATGAGATTTCTTAACTTGTCTGGGCTGGGAGGCTATCACCCCCTATATTAAGCTGCTAGCCGAAGCCAGAGTTACATAAAGTTAGATTACTGAGTGAATCGCTTCCCACATTCACAGCAGGTGAACAGCCTCTCCCCAGTGTGAACTCAATGATGTAAATTTGATTGATTTGGCTGACAGAATCCCTCCCCAAAGATTGAGCAGGTGATCGGCCTCTACCCAGTGTGAACTCACTGGTGTCTCTGTAGTTGGGATGACCAAGTGAATGCCTTCCCACACACGGAGCAGGTGAATGGCCTCTCCCTTGTGTGAACTCGCTGGTGGCTCAGTAGTTGACAAAACCGAGGGAATCCCTTCCCACATACTGAGCAGATGAACGACCGCCCCCCAGTGTGAAGTAACCGGTGTTCTTGAAGGTGGGATGACTGATAGAATCCTTTCCCACAGTCTGAACAGGTGAACGGCCTCTCCCCAGTGTGAACTCGCTGATGTACCTTCAGATGAGACGAGAAAGTGAATCCCTTCCCACAGACTGAGCAGGTGAACGGCCATTTCCCAGTGTGGTCTGACTGGTGTCTCAGTAGCTGAGATGACTCAGTGAATCCCTTCCCGCACTCTGAACAGGTGAATGGCCTCTCCCCAGTGTGAACTCTCTGATGTACCTTCAGTTTAGATGACTGAGTGAATGCCTTCCCACAGTCTGAGCAGGTGAATGGCCTCTCCCCAGTGTGAACTCGCTGATGTAACTTCAGTTTAGATGACTGAGTGAATCCTTTCCCACAGTCTGAGCAGGTGAACGGCTTCTCCCCAGGGTGAACTGACTTGTGTGCCATTAGGGTGGATGACTGAGTGAATCCCTTCCCGCACTCTGAGCAGGTGAACGGCGTCTCTCCAGTGTGAACTCGCTGACGTACCTTCAGTTGAAATGACCAACTGAATCCATTCCCTCTGTCTGAGCAATGTGTAAAATGACGAGCATGCCAGTCAGTCAGCTGATCAAGTGAATCCTTTGCTCCACTTCTTAAATATCTGGACAGAGACAGCAAAACTGGCGTGTTGTGCTCGAGATTGCTGTAGACAAATTCCTTGTTGTGTTTAACCTGTAAAAAAGATTTACAAAATACATGAGTGGGTGAAGGGCAACATTTCAGATGAGATCACTTGAGTTGTCAAGGTGTGATCTGACATCAAACTGTTACAGTGAGGGTCAACCCAAGTTGGAGAGAGAAATCATCTTCTAACTGGGCACAGTGCTGGTATCTGGAATGACCATCAAACTCTCTGGTGCTCTTCCTGTCTCCATAAGAATGGGGCATTTCTGCCATCTTCAATCTGTGACCTGCCTCAGTTTGGCTCTCTCCATTGGTATTATTCCCTGTTCCAACTGAGCTGCATGGGTGCCTGGCCCCACAGGAACTGAAACACTCAAATGCAAAATAGCCAGCAGTGTATTCCACGCGCCCACCACTCTCTGGGTAAAAAAACTTACCCCTGACATCTATTTCCAAGCACCTTAAAGTTATGCCCCCTCATGTTAGCCATTTCAGCCCTGGGATAGAAACCTCTGGCTATCCAAACGATCAATGCCCCTCATCATCTTATACATCTAAAAAAGGTTCTAACCATAAACAAGGAAACTATACATTGCTTTGAGGATTTGTTAGAAGTATACAAAATTATGAGGGTATAGATAGGGTAAATGCAAACAGCTTTTTCCACTGAAGTTGGGTGGGATGACAACCGGAGGTCATGGGTAAGTGGGGAAGGTGAAACTTTAATGGGAACATTTGGAAAAGCTCTTTACTGAAATGGTAGTGAGAGTGTGGAATGAGATGTCAGCACAAGTGGTGAATATGAGCTCGGTTTCATCATTTCAAATACATTTGGATGGGAGCCTGGATGGTAGGGGGACGGAGGGTGATGGTCCCAGTGCAGGTAATTGCATTAGACAACTTAAATGTTTTTTTGGCATTGACTAGATGGGCCAAATAGCCTGTTTCCATACTGAACTTCTCCATGTTTCTATGACAGAGAAGCTGGCCAAACTTGTTTGGAAGGGAAAAGGTAGGAGTGACAATGGAGCAGCAGTGGCTGGAGTTTCTGGGAGCAATTTGGGAACTGAGTGATCGATACATCCCAAAGAAGTGAAAGCATTAGGAAGGCAGGAGAACACAACCGTGGCTGAAATGAGAAGCCAAAGCCAACATAAAAGCCAAAGAGAGGGCAAAAAATAGAGCAAAATCCATTGAGAAGCTTTCAGAAACCAACAGCAGACAACTAAAAAAAACGTCAGATGAGCTCAGGGGGTGGAATTATGATATTGTAGTCATTAATGAGTCTTGGTAGCACCCAACAGTCTGAGGCATTTAGAGGAACAAAATATCTGGGGTCTCAAGATCACTTGAAAACCAAGGTACCCTGCACCAGTTACCTTTCAACTTTTATCTTGGCAGCCACATACAAACTCCACACACTCAAAATTTCACTTCTGAAGGCCTCCCACTTACTAAGTACTCCTTTGCCAGAAAACAGCCTGTCCCAAACCACACTTGTCAGATCCTTTCTGATACCATCAAAATTGACCTTTCTCCAATTTAGAATCTCAACCCGTGGTCCAGAGCTCTCTTTTCCATTTTTACGTCGAATTATGATCACTAATTTCTGTCACCAGCCCTGGATCATTTCCTAAAAGCTTATTGCACACTTCTACGTCGGGAATTCTACATTCTGATTAAGGGCACATTTGACAAACTCTACCCCATCTAGTCCTTTTACATTATGGGAGTCCCAGTCAATATATGGAATGTTAAAATCAGTTGCTGAATCAACCTTTGATTCTTGGCACGGTCTGCAATCTTCCTATAAATTTGTTCCTCTAAATCCCTCAGACTGTTGGGTGCAACCAAGTCCCAATAATGGCTACAGTATCGTAATTCCCTGTGCTGAGCTCATCTAGCTTTCCTACGATGCTTCTTGCATTGTGATATACACAGCTCAGCACATTCATCGCACCATGCTCAATCATTTGATTGCTGACTCTATCTGAGGTCTGAACAACATCTGACTGGTGTCAAGAAAACAACCTCTCCCTCATTGTCACAAAAACAAAGGAGCTGATTGTGGACAACAGGAGGAATGGAGACAGGCTAACCTCTATTGACATCAAAGGATTTGGGGTTGAGAGGGTGAACAGCTTAAGTTCCTTGGCAGAAACATCACCAAGGATCTCACATGGTCTGTCCATACCGGCTGTGTTGTGAAAAAAAGCACAATAGCAACTCTTTCACTTCAGACGGTTAAAAAAGTTTGGGATGGAGCCCCAAATCCTAAGAACTTTCTGCAGGGACACAATTGAGAGCATCCTGACTGGCTGCATCACTGCCTGGTATGGGAACAGTACTTCCCTTAATTGCAGGAACCTGCAGAGAGTGGTGCAAATAGCCCAGCGCATCTGTAGATGTGAACTTCCCACTATTCAGGACACTTACAGTGACAGGTGTGTCGAAAGGGCCCAAAGGATATTGTGGACCCGAATCACCACAACCACAAACTGTTCCTGCTGCTACCATCCAGGAAATGGTATCACAGCAAAAGGACCAACAGGCTCCAGGACATCATCTTCTACCAGGCCATCAGACTGATTAATTCATGCTGATACAATTGCATTTCTGTGTTATATTGACTGTCCTATGTATAAACTATTTATAATAAATTACACATTGCATATTTAGACAGAGACATAACGTAAAGATTTCTACTCCTCATGTATATGAAGGATGTATGTAATAAAGTCAATTCAATTCAATTCACCCTCTCCACTATCTGTTCTGTCATTCTGGCTCCCTTTCCCTCTACAATTTATATTAACTACCTCACGCCCTCTCCCCACACTAGCACTAGCAAGCCTTACCACTGGGATATTAGTCCCCTCTTGTTCTGTAACCCTAACTAACAAATCCCCAATCAGCCCTTTGACTTTCCTCTACCAGGTAATTCCCCCGCACCCCAACAGTTTCTAAAGTGGTCCACCTCTTGTTGTTGGGGGTGGCCACAAGAGTACTCTGCGATGGCTATTTAACCTCATTCCCCTTCCTGACTCTCACCCAGTTTCCTGTGTCCTGCACCTTGGGTGTAACTCACCTCTTTTCATGTTCATATCTGTCACCCCCTCCAACTCCTGGATGATCCGGAATTCATCCATTTCAAGTTCCAACTCCTTAAAGTGCAGGGTTACAAGCTACAGCTGGATGCACATCTTGTAGGTGAGGGCATCAGGGACACTGGAGGTCTCCCCACCTTCCCACCAATGTCCCTTCTAATTTGCAATGACCAGTGTGCACATAAATCTTTACTGTGCATTTTTCACCCAGTGACAACATGCACACAGTTAATTTTATATAGAGAGGTATTCACTTGAGCAGCTAGTAAATCACTGTTGATAGGAACTCTAATCTCGTCTGGGTATGATCGAGTTCATCTGCACTCTCACACAACCTACGTAGCAGGCTTGTAACGGATAATGAATGATTTTCTTACCAGAGCTTTTGCATATTGTCCATATGTGGTTTGCTTGCTAAATTATGCTTTAAAAAGTCAGATTTCAAAATATCACTCCACTTCTTCCCACTTGCAAATTCTCCAGCAACTTTTGCATCACCGCAATACACACAGGTAATACCAGTTTCTGTATTGTACATAAATATTTCCCCTGAACCCTTCCCCAGATGACTGACAGTGGGACGCTCATTGATGGTAATGCCAATGAATATAAAGGGAGGCGCAGTAGTCTGTCTCATTGGAGTCTGGTACATTTGTGATGTGAAAGCTATTTGTTGTCCAGGACAAAGGTGTTTGATATCATCATCTTCACAGAGTGAATGGGTCAAAACATGTTCCCACGGGTAGAAAGGTTGAGAAGAAGAGGAGGTAGAACAAGCAACACACACAAAATGCTGGAAGAACTCAGCAGGCCAGGCAGCATCTATGGAAAAGAGTACTAATGCAGAATTCCGGCATTTTGTGTGTGTTGCTTGCATTTCCAGCATCTGCAGATTTTCTCTTCTTTGTGATTGGAGGGAGAACGAAGGTGATTTTCTCAACTGCTGATGTAAAAGATTTTGTTCCCTTTCTCCGAGTTCCTAATCCTTGCATTTAGACAGCTGGAGCTCAGCTCTGTCTGAGAGATCCATCGGCTCCCATTCCCTCATCAGCCGGAAGCTCCCCGGGGCCCGTGTACGGATCGTGGGACTGAGAGAGAGGGAAGAGAGCAGGACTGTCCCGATATTGTGGGCACGGTGTTCGTATCTCAAAGCAAATGCCCCTCAGTCAGTGTTAAAAAGATTCGCCCCGAGATTCTCTCTTACCTGCGCCCGACTTTTGCCGAGGCCTTTTGAATATTGCGCGCATGCGCGATATTCGGGACCAGCCACAACCCTGACGCCTGCGCATTTGATCGGTGCTTCAGCGACAGCGAGAATTGTTACGCAACGCTTTTTGGGTAATCACGGTGCCATTTAAAGTTTCTGCAAGCACATATTCCATGTCCATACACATTTTCTTTTGTGTGTAGAAAACTCAGCAGCTCTTTTAACGCAGAAAGCAACTCCTATAAAATAGTACAATTAATAACAGCAAACTTTCCGTGTGTTTAATGCCACAGTAGAACCTTCTTAAAAATGCAGATATAAAATACAAGAGATTCTGCTGTTGCTGGAAATGTAGACACATTCACACAAAATGCTTCAGGAACTCGGCAGATCAGGCAGCAAGTAAGCAGAGGAGTGCACAGTCTAGATATGCTGAAGGGGCTCGGCCTAAATGTTGTCTCCTCTCCACATTTGCTGCCTGATCTGTTGATTTCCACCAGTATTTCGAAGAAATTAACCACCTTTTTTTTTCCATCAACCAGTTTCCAATGTGACAGGATCCTGAATTAACCCTATGAAAAGTATTTCGAAAAGAGAGAGAGAGAGGGGGAGAGAGTTATTTAACACCAACAACTTGTTTGTAAAAGAGAGAGAGCGACGAAGACAAACGGTTGGACTGTCACCTTAAGGCAATGAAAGTAACTTTAGATTTCTACTGAGTTGGAGTTGGAGACAGCACCAAGCAGCTTGTAAGTTGCCATTGTGACCGAAGGCAGCGCTATTTAATGGACACCTGATGTTATGATTTTAGGCAGGTTGCTGATACTTTCTTCAAGGATTTTTGCCTGTTTGCATTTCTTTCACAGAGAGAGGAAGGAGGGATTATTTGAATGACAGTTGATGCTCAGCACGGGAAGATAAAATAGATGTCAGATGATAGACCTGAGACACAGGTTCTGGACACTGAATGAGCATTATTGTGCCCGCATGAAAAGTGGGTTTTGGAGGATTGATCTTTTGCTCTTGCAGTGAAAAGAGGAAAGGGGATGACTGATGGGGAGTTGTCCATGTGTCCACCCTCACCTGGGAGATAGCTCCACCACAGAAAACCAGTCCCCTTTGTTAAATTCACAGTCGGTGACTTTTAAAGGATTTCAAAGGAAAGCGAGAAGATCGACGGCGTCCACTCACTTGAAGACTCAAATCTCTCCCTCTCTCTCTCTCCGTCATTACTCAACTCAATGCCATGAACTGAAACTGAATTGAACTGAACTTTACTCATCATCGTAAGGCTGTATTTTTTTACCCCTAGACTTAAAGAAGCTGCTTTTTTCATACAGGGTGACTTGGATAGGTTAGGTGAGTGGGCAAATTCATGGCAGATGCAATTTAATGTGGATAAATGTGAGGTTATCCACTTTGGTGGCAAGAATAGGAAAACAGATTATTATCTGAATGGTGGCCGATTAGGAAAAGGGGAGGTGCAATGAGACCTGGGTGTCATTGTACACCAGTCATTGAAAGTGGACATGCAGGTACAGCAGGCGGTGAAAAAGGCAAATGGTATGCTGGCATTCATAGCAAGAGGATTCGAGTACAGGAGCAGGGAGGTACTACTGCAGTTGTACAAGGGCTTGGTGAGACCACACCTGGAGTATTGTGTGCAGTTTTGGTCCCCTAATCTGAGGAAAGACATTCTTGCCATAGAGGGAGTACAAAGAAGGTTGACCAGATTGATTCTTGGGATGGCAGGACTTTCATATAATGAAAGACTGTATCGACTAGGCTTATACCTGCTGGAATTTAGAAGATTGAGGGGGGATCTTATTGAAACGTACAAAATCCGAAAGGGATTGGACAGGCTAGATGTAGGAAGATTGTTCCCGATGTTGAGGAAGTCCAGAACGAGGGGTCATAGTTTGAGGTTAAAGGGGAAGCCTTTTAGGACCAAGATGAGGAAAAACTTCTTCACACAGAGAGTGGTGAATCTGTGGAATTCTCTGCCACAGGAAACAGTTGAGGCCAGTTCATTGGCTATATTTAAGAGGGAGTTAGATATGGCCCTTGTGGCTAAAGGGATCAGGGGGTATGGAGGAAAGGCAGGTACAGGGTTCTGAGTTGGATGATCAGCCATGATCATACTGAATGGCGTGCAGGCTCGAGGGGCCGAATGGCCTACTTCTGCACCTATTTTCTATGTTTTTATGTCTCTATATTTCCATACTTACTGATTTACTTATATATAATCATTGCAAACTTGTTTGATTTATTTACATTTATATTACTGTGTTGCGTAGTTAGCAATAAATATTATTCATTTATAGCAATACTGGACTCCAAAGTGTTTTCCACCTCTGCTGGTTGTTTATCCCATCACGGAGTACGTGACATAAATTGGCGCCTGCATCCGCGATATGAACAAACTGGTCGAGAGGCTGGTTTGAATTGATTGGGGGAAATCCCTTTTGATTTTGCTGTGTGGAAAAAACAGCAGAAATGGATGTTAGTGTTGAGAAGTTTCTGTTGGAACCAACCCCGGAAGTGTTGGATGATGCTACGAGGGCCGTGCTGTTGGGAATTGCTCTAAAGTTAAAACTAAAGGTGACCACTAAAATGAGGAAAGCTCAGATGCAGATGGTAATAGCCCAGCATTATATAGATAAGGGAACGTTTGATGAGGTGGCGTTAGAGTTGTTCGTGGAAGGTGAATCTGCTGAGGATGAGCTTCAGCTTCGGTTGGAAATATTAAGAATGGAGCATGAATTGAAATTAAAACAGTTCAAGAGAGAGGCAGAAAGACAGAGACAGCTCGAGAGGGAGAAATGGCAACGAGAAGATCACGTGGCAGACAAGCAGAGGTGGTTCGAGCTGGAAAGGATAGACAGGTTGCAGCAAAGAGGTTTAGTGTCGGACCCTGATAATGTTTACAGCTCGGAAGGACTTGTTTTGTGTGAGGACATACCCAGATGCAGAGGCGGTTCGAGCTGGAAAGGATAGACAGGTTGCTGCAAAGAGGTTTAGTGTCGGACGTTGATAATGTTTACAGCTCAGAAGGGCTTGTTTTGTGTGAGGACATTACCAGATGCTGAGGATGCCGCTACTTTTACTTTATACTTTATTATCGCTAAACAATTGACACTAGAATGTACCATCATCATAGCGAAATTTGATTCTGTGCTTCCCGCTCCCTGGATTACAAATCGATAGTTAATATTAAAAATTCAAATTATAAATAATAAATAGAAAATATAAAAATGGAAAGTAAGGTAGTGCAAAAAAACCGAGGTGCAGGTCTGGATATTTGGAGGATACGGCCCAGATCTGTGTCAGGATCTGTTCAGCAGTCTTATCACAGTTGGGAAGAAGCTGTTCCCAAATCTGGCCGCACCGGTCTTCAAGCTCCTGAGCCTTCTCCAGGAGGGACGAGGGACGAAAAGTGTGTTGGCTGGGTGGGTCGTGTTCTTGATTTCCCTGCTACCCTGCAGGGGTTTGATAAGAGAGCAGACGAGGAAGTTTTAACCCACGAGGTTGAGTTTACTCCAGGAAAGTGGTTGCCAGAGAATAGCTGTGAGGTTCGGGTGAACTGGGACAAGTGGTGACAGCCCAGAAGAGGCAGCTGTTCCGATTGAATGTGTTCAGATTGTGGAAGTACCTGTGACTTCACAAGAGTCTTAAACTTGTGTTAAAGCTCAGTTGAAGTCGGAGGTGTCTGACTTGGTTGGAAAGGAATGCAGTTTCTGTGTGTCAGATGATCTTGGGTCAGTGAATAAGGCGTTAACCTTGATACCAGTGGAATGTGAGGATTTTCAGTCACTTGTATCAGACCGTGTTTTAAAAGTTGGTGAAGAGGTAGAAATTGATGAGGTCAGTGTTACTGGAAATAATGGCAAAAGTGCTGTTTCTGGACTTCTGGATAAAGTGCTGGAAAAGGTTGGATTGGTTGCACGACCTTTGACCCTGTTTGCAGGACAAAGGCCTGCTGAGAAAGGATGTACTACTCTGTTGAATTTTGTTTGAACATTTGAACACCTGCAAGGTCATACTGTTACTCAGGGTGATGTTATGGAAGCAAGTCGAAGGGAAGGTCATAATCAGATGGGTGGATTGTTTGGTCTCTTCCATAATGTATACATAGTTCTCATAAGCCTGATGATGGTGCTGAGTTTAGTAAACAATGGAGGCATGTTGACACCTCTCCAAGGTAAGGTTGATATGGCTGTTCAGCTGATGAGCAGAGCTGATGTTGGAGCCTATGATAGCAAAACCACAGGTTTAATGTATGATAATGTGATGCAGACTTTTCTACCATCCAGATTTCAGCAGGACTTAGAGGGTAGTAAGGCTGAGAAGAGTAAGGTGTATGAGAAAGGTTTGTCTTTATTGAGGAAGGAATTTACAGAGGAACAGAAGCGAGATTCTGGAATATTGGCTTTAAGGGAGGTGGCTCTCACAGGAGGGGAGGTTCAGAGAGAACCAGTAGGATATTACCTTAAAGATGGGGTGTTGATGAGGAGGTGGAGACCAGCCACAGTGCCTGCAAGTCACGTGGTGGTTTTGAAAGTTTATAGGGCTGAAATTTTAAACATGGCTTACAGTATGCCTTTAGGTGGACCTCGTGGAGTGAGAGAGAAAGTGAACAGGATTATGAAGGAATTTTACTGGTCTAGTTTAATAAAGGATGTTGTGAATTTTAACAGGACTGACCATACCTGTCAAGTTGAGGGGAAATCTAATCAGGTTATTCAGGTAACACTACTTAAACTGATATCTGCTTTTAGTGAACTTTTTCCTAGGGTCATAGTGGATTGTGTAGGCCCATTGTCAAAGACCGCAGCTGGTTATCAATGTGGGCTAACAATTGTGTGTGCTGTGTCCAGGTCCCCTGTAGCAGTGCCTTTTGAAAACACGGAGGCCAAGTCTGTGGTCAAATCATTCAGTAAGTTTTACACACTGGTAGCTTTGCCCAAAGAAATTCACTTTGCCCAGGGCAGTAACTTTACTTTGAGAACGTTCCAGGGGATAGTTAGAGAATTGGAAGCTAAGCACATGGTGTCATTTACATATCACACAGAATCCAAGGGAGCCTTGGAACGGCTCAACTCAACTCTTAAGACCATGATTAAAGCACATTGTGTAAGAAATGGGAAAAATTGGGATGAGGGGTTCCCCTTCCCTTATTTATTGTTGGAGATTCAATTCAGAAGGCAGTGAAGGGTAGTTTGTTAGAACCTGTATTCAGTTTCAGGCCAAAAGGACCTTTGACCCTACTCAGAGAATTATGGTCTGATTTAGAAAAATGTGTCAGTGTGTTCAAGTATGTTTTCAAACTCTGGAAGAGATTTAATAAGCTTTGTGTCCTTGCAAAGGAAAGTTTACAAAATGGTCAAAACAAAATAAGACATCTGTTTGCTAGAATTGCAGCTGGGAGAATTGTTATGGAACAAAATGCAGTCATGGAATCTGATGATGGAGTGGAAAAACATGTTTATCCACTAAATCTAGTCTCACCAAAATGTCAGAATTCCAGTGTTTTGGAAAATATTACTGATAAGGTCCATCAGTTGGACCCAAAACCGCAAAAACAAGTAAAAGCACTAATTGGTATTTTGAAATGGTGCACAGGTGTAGTGCATCACATCATTATAAATTCAGCCCAGCCTATGAAAGAGCATCTTCACAGTGAGAACTTCGAGAAAAGTAAAATGGTTGAAGAAGAAATTAGAAACAGGAAAGAAGAAGGAAAGAGAATGGATGACTGTATTGATAGAGAGGGGAAGGCTAAATACCTTATAATGATTGACTTGTTAAAAGGATGCTGGGGTGTTCCTTTAACAGAGAAGGCTAAAGAGATATCAGCATTTGTGACACCATCTACACTGTATGAATACAATCTTTTACACTTCGGGATGAAAAATGCTCCAGGGACATTTCAAAGAATGATCAATTCTGTGATTGGGGGGTGGGGTTTATATCAATGATTTAGTGGTCTGGAATGACACGTGGGAAAAACATATTGCAGCTGTAGAGAAACTGTTTGAGAGACTTTCCAAAACCAATCTTACCATGAACCTTGATGAGAGTGAGGTTAATCATGCTACTGTTATTTATCTTGGCTACGTAGTAGGCCAAGGCCAACTGGCTCCTGTACAGGCCAAGGGCAAGCTATTGCTGAAGTTCCTGTTCCGGCTTTGAGAAGGTTTTTAGGAATGGTTAGGTATTATTGTAAGTTATGTAAGAACTTTGCTGACATCGTTCTCCCCCTAACAAAACCCCTAGGGAAGAGTGAAAGATTTGTATAGAATGACCTTTGCCAGGGGACATTTGAACGTCTGAAAACCATCCTGTGCTCAAAGCACCTGTTTTCTCAAAGCAATTTTCTATAGCAACGGACGCTAGTGACGAAGCTGCTGGGGCAGTACTGTTACAGAAGGGTGTGGATGACATTGAACGTCCAGTAGTTTATTTCACAAAGAAACTTAATGTACACCAGAAAAATTATTCAACTCTTGAAAATGAATTATTAGCACTTATTCTGATCTGACCACATTTTGAGGTCTATGTGCAGGGGCCTCGAAATCTTTCTGTTGCCCAGAGACCACTTGTGGTTTACATGGGTTATAATCTTTGGGTGTTTCTAATTAAGATGAAGGATAAGAATAGAGGGTTGTTAAATTGGAGTCTGATATTGTAGGAAGGTGACTTAAAAATCAAACATGTGAAAGGTACTGACAATATTATAGCTGATTAGTTATCCAGATATTAAGTTGCAAATTATGCACATTTTTGCTGTGTTATCTGATAATTTAACCTGTATTGTTGCAAACTCTGTAATTTACATTTAGTCAAAAAATCGTCTTCATCATTTTTTTCTCCGAGGAAGGGGAGCGTGACAGAATCCTGAAGCATCCCTATGAACTGTGCTTTTGAAAAGAGAGCGAGACAGTTATTTAACACCGACATGTTGCTTTGGAAAGAGAGAGAAAGAGAGAGAAACGATGACAAATTGTTGGACTGTCACTTTAAGAACTGGTTAACTTTTGGATTTCTGCTGAGTCGGAGACAGCGCCGAGCAGCTAGTAAGTTGCTATGGTGACCAAAGGCCGTGTTATTTAATGGACACTCGATGTTATGATTTTCGGCAGGTTGTTGGCACTTCTCAAGGACAGTTCACCTGCTTGTGCATTTCTTCACAGAGATAGGAAGGAGGAGTTATTTGAATGACAGTTGATGTTCAGCAGGGGAAGATAAAATAGGAGGTCAGATGACAGACCTCAGACACATGTTTGGACATTGAATGAGCATTGTTGTGCCCGCAAGAAAAGTGGGTTTTGGAGGATCGATCAGGCGGATCGATCCATCGCTCTTGCAATGGAAGGAGGAAAAGGGTTGACTGGTGGGGACTTGTCCATGTGCCCACCCTCACCTGGGGGATAGCTCCACCACAGAAAACTGATCCCCTTTGTTGAAGTCACAGTCGGTGACTTTTAAAGGATTTCGAAGCACAGCGAGAAGATCAACGACATCAGCTCACCTGAAGACTCAAATCTCTCCCTCTCTCTCTCCATAACTATTCAACTCAATACCACGAACTGAACTGCACTGAGCTGAACTTTACCCATCATCATAAGACTGTATCTTTTAACCCCTAGACTTAAAGGAATTTGTTTTTTCATACATGTATTTCCACACCTACTGATATACTTACATATAGAATCATTGCTAACCTGTTTGATTTATCTACATTTATATTACTGTATTGAGTAGTTACTAATAAATATTATTAGTTTATAGCAATACTAGACTCCAAAGTGTTTTCCATCTCTGCTGGTTCTTTATTCCCGTCACGGGGTCCGTGACACCAAGCATCCCTTTGATATAAGGAACCCATCCTAATCGACATCACACACACCTGCTACAGATCCTTTACGATGCAATCGAACCTGGTCGTTCTCCAATTTTCGGATCTCGAACTGAGCACCAATCCAGTCGTTCTTCAAACTAATGACAGTAAGATCATTGGGCACATGTTTTCTCGTACACACACTTCTGCCACCTGCCCTGTCTCATTCCCTAAGAGGGGGGCTGGTATCTCGCTCTCTCTAGTTGGGACTGCTATATAATTTTTTAGAAAACTTACTTGAACATATTATGCAAAGTTTACCCCTTCCAACAATTTACAGTATCCGAGACGCATTCATCACGTGGAAAATTAAAATTATCTTCAATCACAACCTTATTTGCCTTTCAACTATCGGAAATTTCTGCAAATTTTTTCCTCTAAATCCCGCTGATCTTTGATATAATCTGAAAAACATGATCATGAGTTAGTTTGTATTCTGTCCTTCTCATATAGACTCGTTATAGAAGACCTCGAGGTGGTCCTGCATGAGCACTGTTATGACATATTCCATGACGAGTAACGGCACCGTTTTCCCCATAAATATCCACCTCTCCATTCGTAATGAAACAATAGAACTTCGGAACAGTGAACTTCGAGCTCTGCCCTCTTGCACGTAATTGTCACTAATGGTCGCACATCAGAATCCACGTGCTGATCCAACATATAATATCACTGCCTTATCAACAATACTCATTGTACTGAAATAGAGGCAACTCAGAATATTTGTCCCACAATGCGCAAATCTTCGGTCATGTCTTTGCATGTAGGCCTAAACCCTACTTTCCTCACAACTATTTCACCAGCTATCCTGGCACACGGGTTTCCATATTTCTGCAGCTTTCGTTCAAATGTCCATGAGTAGGACCGGAAACCCTTACTGCAAGGATAATGGTCCCAATGCAGTTGATGTGCAATCTGTCTCCGTTGGAAATGTCCTAGCTTCTGTGGAGGAGACTCCAAAGATCCAAACCTCTGTAGTTCTCTCTCCTGCACTATCTGTCGAGCCACGTGCTAAACTGTGTTATGTTCATATTCTGAGTGTCTGGGGCATTTGGCATGGTTACAGATCCTGAGATAATCAACCTTGAGGTCTGGTCCCCTATTATATCACCTAACAACCTAAACTCACTTTGCAGGACATGGTCACACTCTCTGCCCGTAGCATTGATACCCCCGGGAACCACGACCTCATGCTGCTCGCCCACTCCCGTTCCCACTTAAGAATGCTATGGACATTATCCAAGATTTATCCGACACTGGTAAGCCTGGAGGTTTATGATCTTCGAATATCGTTCTCGTTCACAGAACCTGCCTGTCCCTATAAACATTGAATCCCCTGTCATTACTATCTGTCTGTTTCCATTCTGTTCTGTGTCAGACAGTCAGACCCAGTGGCTTTGTTTTGCTAGGGCGTCACTCCTCACAGTATCTGAAGTGAGATACTTGCTATGGAGGGGAAGGTTCCCATGGGTTCTCTGTTCTGGTTGCTGATCCTATTTTCATCCCATGACAGTCACACACTTCTTCGTCCCCTGCGCCGCAGGTGTGTTGTCCTGCTCTGCTTTCAGTTGATCTCTGTAAATCTCTGCCAAAGTTAATGACCACATTCTTTTCTACCTGAATGCCCTATCAATCACCCTACGGCTGTTTCCTGGTCTGCTCTGTTGATTTGAACACTGCCCTTCTGCTTCAGGGAACAGGTCTCTCGCTTATTCTTAGGTCACAGCAGAGTCGCAACCCTGCCCAACAATGTGCTCAGGAACTTCTTGAACGCCTACTTCACATTCACCTCTGCCACCACACGTCCATACTCGGTACTCACCAGTATCTCTGAATAGATCTTTGAAATTACCTCCTCTAAAATACGATTTCTGATGATACGCATTTCAACGCTGCCAAATTGATACTGACTCACAGTTCTACCCATGGCCTCTCATAATCTCATGAATCTTTCTCAAATATCCACTCAGTTTTCGCAGTACCAAACATAGCAACTGATTTTATCCAAATTCCCCGACAGCACATGCCTTCTAATTCAGGCATCATCTGCTTCATTATGAGATCCTCCACATGCTTGCTGAGATGGAGCGACCAGACCTAAATGCAATACTCCACTGCCGCCTCACTGGAGCTTCATAAAGATACATCATAAACTCCCAATCTCTGGATGGTCAGTTCTTTCACTAACAATGGCAAATACCCCCCATGCCTTCTTTACTACCCTGTCTACATGTGTAGACATTTTCATGGCAGTATGAACTTCGATACCAATATCGGTCTTCGCGTAAACATTGTTAAGTGTCTCGACACGAACATTATGCTGCCTCTTTGGATTTCGTGTCAGAAACTGCAAAAATTCATAATTGAACTGATTGAATTCCGTCCTGACAAAGGGCCTCGGCCCGAGACACCCACTATTGTTTTCCACAGATGGTGCTATAGATGCTGCTGCCCGGCTGAGTTCCTCCAGCATTCAGTGTGTGCTGAGTGCGAAATGTTGCACCTTCTTTAGGAGAGTGCAAGGAGACGATACACTTTTAAGGGCAAGTTCATTGCAGAAGTTGCTGGGGGCCCTTGCAGAGATATTTAAATCATCCTTAGCGACAAGAGAGATGCCCGCGGATTGGAGGATAACCAATATTGTTCCACAATCTAAACATAAACCAGAAAGTTAGAGGTCTGTTATCAGTTGTCGGAAAGTTATTGGAAGGTATTCTGAGGGGCTGGATATATGAGTATTTAAACAGGCACGGACTTCGTTCGTGGTAGGTAATGTATAATCATGTATAAGCAGTCCATGTCTATCCAAATTCTGACTAGGGATCAGTGCTAGGTCCGTTGTTATTTGTCATCTATATCAATGATCTAGATGATAATGTGGCCACAGCGAGGAAGGTTATCATAGCTCGCAAAGGGAACTGGATCATCTGGGAAAAAATGGGCTGAAAGTGGCAGATGGAATGTAGTGCAGACATGTGCGAAGTGTTGCACTTTGGCAGCACCATCCAAGGAAGGTCTTTTAAAGTGAACGGTCGAGTACTGAGGAGTGTGGTAGGACAAATTGATCTGGGTATACGGATCCATAATTCGTTGAAAGTGGCGACAAAGTAGTTAGGATCGTAAATATAGTTTTTTTTTTGCAAATTCGGTTTCATAAATCAATGTATTGATTTATGCAATGTAAGAAAAAATCCTAGAAGATATCACCTGCACTCACTTCAAATGATGATGTCATCACCATAATGCAGTGAGCTAGACTGCAGCACCGTGACGTTGCAATATAACGACCCAACATTTCAGTTCTTGGCCCAGAATTACAGACACAATCATGTCGCCAATCTCCTTCATCGCGCAGTTAGTCATCTCTCATAGAAAGGGCAACCTTCGTGGAACTATAGTATTGGCTTTCCTCGGTGCAAACAATTTACTCTGTGTATTTACTGCTTACGTTACTGGAAGCTCCAAAATTCATTACCGCTAATTTGTTCGAATTAAATTCCATCTGCTAGCGCTCCAAATTTACAACGCATCCAGGGGGAATTCTATGCAATACTCCACTGAGTTTCAGATTGGAGTCCATTCGTGAATTTGCAATTTATTATGTTAGTTAAAAATCTGGGATTGAACGCAGAGCAGAACTTTCGATATTGATTTTCAAGATCAGATGCCAAACATTGATCAGTAGGGCGACCCGTTAGCTACCTATTGCTGATAGGGAAACGATCTCTCAGTTTGTCCGCTCAGTTTCTATAGATAGCTCTTTGTGATTTTCGATGCTTCTTCACGGAAGAAAATGTATAACAGTGAGTTATAAACTGTAATTTAATCCGCGATTTATGCCGAGTGTGATTGCTAGGTCCTTGTCTCCCCGTCTCCCCGTCTGCGTGTCTCCACATCCTCTCGCGGCCGTGGTCGATCCACTCCACAGGCCTTGTTTCATGCTTGGCAACAGACCATATAATAACAATCTATTGCGTGTAAACATCAAAGTTGAAACTTTCCTTCCTGAGGCGCAACAATCAGGCTTCCAGAGAAATGGGTGGTAAGCGATAAATATAGTGAACAGAAACTCGGTCTATCTCAGTTCCTTCCGTATCCACCTGACACAGAATGCAAGAAACTGTGATACTTCATCAAGGAATAAGATTAGTGAATACATGCGAAACATGGAAATCGCGATGAATCGCCAGTCCTGAACCCGAGTTTCGATCTGAAACGCCGACATTCCTTTTCCCCTCTACGGATGCTGCTCTATCCGAGTCCTCGACGTGATTGTGTGCTGCTGTGGGAAACTTGACCTTGGCTGGGGTATTGCGTCGGACAGCAGGCCTAGTACTGCACGGAGTGCAAGCAAGATACCAGGCGGTAACCTCCATTTACACCGGAGAAGCGAGTGTACCTCTGAGTGAAGACAAGGTACCAGGCGGTAACCTTCATTGACACCGGAGAAGCGAGTGTACCTCTGAGTGAAGACAAGGTACCAGGCGGTAACCTCCATTTACACCGGAGAAGCGAGTGTACCTCTGAGTGAAGACAAGGTACCAGGCGGTAACCTCCATTTACACCGGAGAAGCGAGTGTACCTCTGAGTGAAGACAAGATACCAGGCGGTAACCTCCATTTACACCGGAGAAGCGAGTGTACCTCTGAGTGAAGACAAGGTACCAGGCGGTAACCTCCATTTACACCGGAGAAGCCGAGTGAACCTCTGAGTGAAGAGACTGTTCAAAATAGATTTTACAAACAAGACATAAAGCATTGAGCGGGTGTAAAAGACGATATAATGGTGGAAGGCTAATGGTCGGAGAGTTAGAGATTTACGGCCTTTAAAACGTCAAAGAATCAGTGCTTGTCATTTGGAAGGCGCTAACTAATAACGTGATGGAGATAGATTCACCAGGAGTCTTTGAAGGCAGCTACGTACGCAGATCATGTTGCGATTAGATGGAGCTTTGGAACCGGGGCAGGGAGCAGAGATATCCAGTCTGCTCAGAGAGTTGTCAGCGCATAGAAGATGGGGCAAGTGACCACAATTCAGTCGCGATCAGTGATTGGTCACTTCCCAAAACCTGACCCTTTCTCCTTTTAGTCTCGTTTCTCCATTCATAATCAGCACAATTTCACTTTATCCTCTTGGTAATAGCGGTTTAGCTTATTGGAGATTTCCACTGCCGACAGGAGACCCGTGAAATGTCGCACGAGAGGCATCGTCTCAAGCATTGACATTTATCCAGTCCGGAGGGGGTGTGCGGTCAGTTAGATAACTGTGTGTGTGTGTGTGTGTGTCGTCTCAAGCATTGACATATACCCAGTCCGGAGGGGGTGTGCGCTCAGTTAGATAACTGTGTGTGTGTGTGTATGTGTGTGTGTGTTGTCTCAAGCATTGACATTTACCCAGTCCGGAGGGGGTGAGCGGTCAGTTAGATAACTGTGTGTGTGTGTGTGTGTGTGTGTGGCTGTGTGTGTGTGTGTGTCTGTGTGTGTGTGTGTGTGTGTGTGTGTGTGTGTGTGTGTGTGGTGGGGGGGAGTGGTGTTAGTAATCTGCGTTGCTGCAGATATAAAAGGTGCTAGTGGGAGAGTGGGGTCTGGGTTGCTGAACGACGGGGTTTACAGGGATCTGATGGGGTCTGAGGGAGCGGCTTATGTAGAGTTATGGGGCCAGAGGATCGATAGGCCTTGTTCCACTGGAGGTACAGGTGTGGTGTTGCTGGAGAGGTATGGGAACCGTTTCAGATCTGGTGGGTAGGATCCAGGCTGAGTGTGTGGGTGAATGTGGTGTACGAGAGTGGTGTGTGATCAATGTCAGAGGCCCAGGAACTGTGGAGTCTGTTGGGGTGGTATGGGCGCAGTGTGAGCTGGTGTGGAAGAGTGTACTCAGAGAGAATATGCGAGGTGTGTCGTCATTGGAAAAGTGGAGAGCTTGGTGTCAGTGAGAAATAATCGACAGCTTGTGTGGCCATTACTCTGTATAAACTACAGTGATGGTGTGTGATTACTGAGGACGTGGAAATATGTGACATCATTGGGGGATCGTGGATGTGGTGTGGCGCTAGTTGTAATGTGGAAAAAGTGTGGCGTCACCAGGAACTACTGGAGTGTTGGTAGGTGGAGGAATTATGTCGTCAGAGATAACATATGGGAAGTTGTGTGGCCACTCGAGGTTGATGTAGAATTGTGGGGTCATTGGGAATTGTGGTTCTGAGTGGGCATTAATAGGGAAGTTTTGGGACTGTGGTCAGCTGGGGAGGAGTTGCTTCAGTGGAACTGTTCCAATTGTTTTGGGCCAGAGGAAGCTGGTAGGGAGGTGGCGGCCGTGCAGGCTGGTGGGAGGTGGAGGTCGTGGAGGCTGGTCGAAAGTGGAGGTCGTGGAGGGAAGGTGGGTAAGTGAATTCCGTGGAGGCCGGTGGGGAGGTGGATTTAGTGGGAACTGGGAGGCGTGGGTTGGGGTCACTGGGAAATGTATCCTGATGTGTGTGTTTAGCAGACGAACTGCTGAGAGAGCTGGTCAATGGAGGGACTGCGCAATCAGGGTTAATGGGGCGCCGTGGCTGCAGTGGTGCATGTTGTTGGATCTGATGAGAACACTGGGAAAAGCTGGTAGAAATGATCAGATTCATTGTCATATGTTGATCGGGTAGAAGTGGATTTAGGAGCAGGGTTCAGTGATGTAGTGTGTGATCTTTGGGTATGTGTAAAACGTGTGGGATGTCCCTGATTTCAATGCGAAGGCGCTGTGATGATGGAATGAGCTCACTAGGATTTGTGTGGGAGGTTTCAGAACAGCAGGATGGGCTGTTGGGAAGATGCGACGTAATGAGAAAGGGTGCGTTCAGTTATAGAGCACGGTGAGGGGGTATAGTCAGTGGTGGAGATTTGTGAGGAGACCCGTTTCAATGGGTACAGCTAGTGCTAAATCGGTAGGTAAATTGATGAGGCTAATGGAGGAGCTAATCTGTTTCTGGAGGCCTATATGATGCCGAAGGCGCGGTCAGTCAGTATGGCCACTTGGAACCACGCGAAGTCAGTTGGAGAGTGTGGTGCAAGAGGTCTGTTTTATTATTGGGAGTCAAAGTATAACAGGGAGCTATCATCAGCGCTGAATTTAACATAGAACATAGAATAGTACAGCACAGTACAGGCCCTTCGGCCCACAATGTTGTGCCGACCCTCAAACCCTGCCTCCCATATAAGCCCCCACCTTAGATTCCTCCATATACCTGTCTAGTAGTCTCTTAAACTTCACTAGTGTATCTGCCTCCACCACTGACTCAGGCAGTGCATTCCACACACCAACCACTCTCTGAGTAAAAAATCTTCCTCTAATATCCCCCTTGAACTTCCCACCCCTTACCTTAAAGCCATGTCCTCTTGTATTGAGCAGTGGTGCCCTGGGGAAGAGGCGCTGGCTATCCACTCTATCTATTCCTCTTATTATCTTGTACACCTCTATCATGTCTCCTCTCATTCTCCTTCTCTCCAAAGAGTAAAGCCCTAGCTCCCCTAATCTCTGATCATAATGCATACTTTCTAAACCAGGCAGCATCCTGGTAAACCTCCTCTGTACCCTTTCCAATGCTTCCACATCCTTCCTATAGTGAGGTGACAAGAACTGGACACAGTACTCCAAGTGTGGCCTGACCAGAGTTTTATAGAGCTGAATCATTACCTCGCGACTCTTAAACTCTATCCCTCGACTTATGAAAGCTAACACCCCATAAGCTTTCTTAGTTACCCTATCCACCTGTGAGGCAACTTTCAGGGATCTGTGGACATGTACCCCGAGATCCCTCTGCTCCTCTACACTACCAAGTATCCTGCCATTTGCTTTGTACTCTGTCTTGGAGTTTGTCCTTCCAAAGTGTACTACCTCACACTTCTCCGGGTTGAACTCCATCTGCCACTTCTCAGCCCACTTCTGCATCCTATCAATGTCTCTCTGCAATCTTTGACAATTCTCTACACTATCTACAACACCACCAAACTTTGTGTCATCTGCAAACTTGCCAACCCACCCTTCTACCCCCACATCCAGGTCGTTAATACAAATCACGAAAAGTAGAGGTCCCAGAACAGGTCCTTGTGGGACACCACTAGTCACAATGGGGAAGCCACTAGTCACAATTTCATCTGTCATATTCCCCGTTAGTCCGATAACCTTCCTAAATATCACAGTTATGTTCCTCCAAACTTTTCCCGCTCCATCTACTTTGTCTCTGCCCCTCAAATTTTCATAAAACCCTGGCAAATTCCGTCACAGTTTTTCATCTTCCACAGATAGTCTAACCCTCGCTCCAATCTTTCCATATGACCGAAATGTAATGTTCTTGGCATTCAATCACAAACAAGCGAAAATGTGCAGATGCTGGAAATCTGAGCAACACACACAAAATGCTGACGGAACTCAGCAGGCCAGGCAGCATCTCTGGAAACATGTACAGTCGACGCTTCGGCAGGACTTAAACCTCGGCTGTACTCTTTTCCGTAGAATCTCTTAGCATTCAATTTGATGTTTATCGTTTAATTGGCAAGAGAAATATTTGCATTAATATTAAAGCTTAACGCTGATTTAGTTTGCAAAAGTGAAGTTAAAAGGGACACGTAGCTGTACTAAAGACAATGACCAATACGGAAACCAGTCACCTATATATCAGTAAGTGACAGATGACTGCCGCCTTCCGGAATAGTTAGATTGCCGCTTGTTCTATTCGTTCAATGAGCTGACAGGTCTCTCTCATTTGTTTTCATATCCCTCCTCAGACCGGTCAAGCCTGCAATTGTACAAGAAGTAGATCAGCTGCACGAACTTCCTTCTGAAACTTTCATATCGTCCCATTCACGAAATAAGGTGGAAATGCTTTTAACGTCATTTATTAAGCACACATGAACAACCAAGCAAAGGTTCTGGAAATATGAATCCAATGAAACAATATCCCCCGCCCACTTGGTCTGGAAAGTTAGTTCCACGACGACAGGGGATAGGGCAGGAACTGGATACTGATAGTGGATGATCAGCCATGATCACAGTGAATGGCGGTGCTGGCTCGAGGGGCCGAATGGCCTACTCCTGCACCTATTGTCTATTGTCTATTGACAGGTACATTTCATTTGGGACTTTGGGAAATCTCAGCTGTGCAAACCTACAGGCCGGTCTGCTCCGGTCCAACAACAACAACGACTTTCACTGCCAACTGATGTTTACAAGTGAACCGTTCACTTCATTTACCATTGGGATTTGATATCGTTGCCGCCCGTGTTGGCGATCCGCACCAAGTAAAGAGAGGAAATGGATTGAGGGGTTGAACAATGGCGATTGTAGAACAAGGCACTGGAAACATAACTGCAGGAGAGCGACCGACTCCGGAAAATCTGGATTTAATTTGTTTCATCTGTCTTCAGTGCCGCAGGAGTTCCATTGGTAATAATGACTGTTATACATTCTCCAGGTTTGCTCAACTTCTGTCCGTTTTAATCTGCGAAAACTGTGTAATGGAATTGGTTTACATGTATTGGCAACACACTAACACTCCCTAATTCCAAATACTACCCCTGCGGATAAAACTATTGAGGGGGTCTCCATTGCCACTGACAGATCTTTTGCTCAAGTTGTTGTATTTTTAATGGGGGTTCTTCGCTGACTGACATTTAGCTCCATCGGATCACTTTGCAGCTCTATAGCACCCGGATCATCTTACCGGGTGATCTTTGAAGTAGAATTATCAGACAAGCAGGGGGGATACCCAGGAACTTCCAGTAGCTTCAGAATTTCAAATCTGTCTCCCTCATCAATATAAAAGTGAGACACGGCTTTGCCGGTTGGAAACGGTATTCTCACTGTTAGAAACAAATACGCAAATTCATCTATCTGCATTTTAAAGCAATAGTCAAACACTGATTTCAGCCAACAGTAGAAGTGAATTCTGGAATTTGCTGCACATCAGTTTTTAAACATCTTAATGGGAACTGAACGTACAACAAACCTGCCCTTTCTGCGACATTTTTTTTTACAAAAGGCCAAAATGAAATAAAGCGATACAACATATGGAGGATGGAAACACGAGGAAATCTGCGGATGTTGGAAGTTCAAGCAGCACACACAAAAATTGCTGGTGAACGCAGCAGGCCAGGCAGCATCTATAGGAGGAGGTACAGTCGACGTTTCGGGCTGAGACCCTACGTCAGGACTAACTGAAAGAAGAGATAGTAAGACATTATCCATTAGGCCACACAGTCCTGTTATGTGTGAAAGGCCGAGGGGGGAAATGGGGAACATGCTGACTGCTGCAAGGAGTTTCCACGTGTGGAATGGTTTCCTGACCGAGATAAAAGTACTCACATGCAGGGATTTCATCCCAGGTGAACATTCGACCATTGTTGCTAATATCTCTCCATTCATTCCTGCTTTGGGATGTTCTCTTAAATTCAATATTCTCTTTCTGTCACACAGAAAGGAACTCTAAAAGGCACACACCACTATCTTTTGCGGCTGCGTTATATTGTGGGATTGGAATAAGTGAAAATGGTCCACCACGTTCAATATGTTATTGATAGAGTGAACTTGATCTCTTTTTTAGGTATTTCAGCCGTTGGTCTGGTATTACAGAAACAAGCAGCCACGTGAATGTAAGCAACTTTTATGTGTGTTGCTTGAATTTCCAGCATCTGCAGAATTCCTGTTGTTTGCCATGTGAATGTGTCGGGTAAGCGTTAGGGTGTTCAGATCTGCGGCTGCGCACAGCCGGGTGTGCCCTTCAACGCGTCATAATGTGGTAACTATCGGGTTATTGCATTTGCCCAAAACACGGAAAATCGTCATTCTCGAACCAGATGGCAAATTCTTATAATGTCTGTTTACGAAATCGAGCAATATGATAACAAAGCTATTGAAATTTTATTTAATACAACATAAATTTATCTCATTTTACAACTCAAAACATTTACAGTTTCTCCGAGTTACAGAGCACGGATTCCATACTTATGCCACAGCAAGTCAATAGCGTTTAAGGTGCCTGCATTAGTTATTTCCATGTTTCCCGTGCTTGGCACAAATCTCTCTAAACTTTTCTTATCCACGTCCATGAATTCTGGTAAGCACGGCAAGCAAAGTTAATTGACATAAAATCTGAACACAAATGTTTTGACGATAAGTAGAGTCTGTAAGTGCTCTGAAGAAATTCGGAACTTAGAAACAAGAGAGAGTAGAGCAGATGGGGTGGCTGAGAGGTTAAGGCGATGGACTGCTAATCCATTGTGCTCTGCACGCCTGGGCTCGAATCCCATCCTCGTCGTGACATGTTTATCTGGGAGACTCTTTGTTGAATCTGTCACTTTAAAACATACAAGCTCCAACTTCTGTCACAGGGACGCCAGACGGTTTATTATATAAGTCATGAAAAACAACATTCATCATTAGTTTACCGCCAAATTTGGCCTCAATGCCACAAGATATACTGTAGGAGCAGGATTAGGCTATTCATCTCATCGATGTTTCTCCGCTATTGCATCATGGCTGAGGCCTCACCTTGAGTATTGTGAATAGTTTTTGGTCCCCCATCTCAGAAAATATGTACTAACTTTGGAGAGAATCAAGAGGAAATTCACCAGGATGATTCCAGGAATGAAAGGGTTATCATACGAGAAACATTTGATGGCTCCGGGACTGTACTCGCTGGAATTTAGAAGGATGGGAGGGGGATCTAATTGAAACTATTTGAATGTTGAAAGGACTAGACAGAGTAGATGTGGAAAAGATGATTCCCATGGTGGGGGAGTCTAGGACAAGAGGGCACAGCGTCAGGATAGAGGGGCGCCCTTTCAAAACAGAGATGCATAGAGATTTCTTCAGCCAAAGGGTGGTGAATTTGTGGTATATATTGCCACATCCAGCTGTGGAGGCCAGGTCGATGGGTGTACTTAAGGCAGAGATTGGTAGTTTTCTGATTGGACATGGTATCAAAGGATATGGGGAGAAGGATGGGGACTGGAGTTCATGAGGAGAGAAAAAAAGGATCAGCCATGATTGAATGGTGGAGCAGAGTCGATAGGCCAGATCGCCTAATTCTGCTCCTATGTCTTATAGTCCTGTGGTCATACATATTATCAGTCTCAACCCGTTTCCCTTGCCTTCTCCTCGTCACATTTGACAACCTTATTACCTGTCCACCTCCTCAACTGCCACTTTAAGTATGCCCAATTACTTGTCATTCATGGCTACTCGTGGCAATAAATTCCACAAACCCATAACTTCAAGCTACAGAATCTGCTTCTCTAAAGGGACGTCCTTATCTGAGGTTGTGCCTTCTGGCCCTCGACTCTAGCACTACATCAAAAGCCTCTCCAGGTCCATTCTAACTCGACCTGTCAATATTCGATAGATTTCAATGAGATCCCCGACTCATTCTTCCAAATTCCAGCGACCAAAGCCCACGGTACTAAAATATTCCTCGTACATAACTCTTTTATTCCGGGCATCATTATCGTGACAGCCCTCTGGACTCTGTCCAATGCTGGCACATCCGTTTTAGATAAGGACCCGAACCGTTCACCATATTCCAACTGCGGCCCCACCGAAACCTTATAAAGGCTCAGCATTACATATCTGTTTTTATTTTCTAGTTCTCTCAAAATAAATGCTGACACTGCATTTACCTTTCTTATATCTGTCTCAAACTGGCAATTAACCTCTAGAGAATCCCGCACTAGGCCTCTGAACTCCTGTTACACCTCTTCTTTTCTGATTTGTCCCGATCAGAAAATAGTCTTTACCTTTATTGCTCCTAACAGAGCGTATTTCCATACAATTCCCTGCAGTACAGCCCATCTGCCACTTCATTGCCTACTCTCTTCACCTGTCCAAGGTCTTCTGCAAACTTTCTGCTTCCTCAAGACCATGTACCCTACAATCTATGTTTGGGCAACACACATAAAAGTTGCTGGTGAACGCAGCAGGCCAGGCAGCATCTCTAGGAAGAGGTGCAGTCAACGTTTCAGGCCGAGACCCTTCGTCAGGACTAACTGAAGGAAGAGCGAGTAAGGGATTTGAAAGTTGGAGGGGGAGGGGGAGATCCAAAATGATAGGAGAAGACAGGAGGGGGAGGGATGGAACCAAGAGCTGGACAGGTGATAGGCAAAAGGGATACGAGAGGATCATGGGACAGGAGGTCCGGGAAGAAAGACAGGGGGGGGGGGTGGTATCCCTTTTGCCTATCACCTATCCAGCTCTTGGCTCCATTCCTCCCCCTCCTGTCTTCTCCTATCATTTTGGATCTCCCCCTCCCCCTCCAACTTCAAATCCCTTAATCAGTCTTCCTTCAGTTAGTCCTGACGAAGGGTCTCGGCCTGAAACATTGACTGCACCTCTTCCTAGAGATGCTGCCTGGCCTGCTGCATTCACCAGCAACTTTTATGTGTGTTGCTTGAATTTCCAGCATCTGCAGAATTCCTGTTGTTTGCGTTTTTAAAATCTACGTTTGGATTGTCCGCAAATTTGGCCGCAAAAGCACCAGTTTCATCAACCGGATTCATTGACATATGATGCCCTAATTCTGACTAGTCCCCTTTATTCTCACTGTCTGCCTCCACCCAGTCAGCCATTCATCTATCTATGGCGGTATCTTTACTGTATTATGAGGAACGTTTATCTTTTTTAGCAGACTCCTGTGCTTCACTTTGTCAACGACCTTCTGAAAATCCAAGTAAACAACATTCAGTGACTCTCCTTTGTTTATTCTGCTCCAATTTATCTCTCAGTATGTTTCGTTCCGCACTCCACAGACCCTCGATGGACAAGGGAGGGAACTGCTGCAGGCAGGCACAAGAGAGGGCGCGCTGAGGTCAGAGTTCAGCTGCGGAAAATGCCTGAGAGGTCAAACGCCCTACTCTGAATTCAATAAACCAGCAGCCAGACCTGAGAATTAAGTGACCCAGTGAATTTAATGTCCCTAGTCTTTCCATCACTTACTGAAAAGATGTATCTATCAGTTAAGTATGATGGATGCAAATTCATCCGCGGGAAATGGCCGTGATGTCATATGATTGGTGCTGTGATTTGGTTACTTACTGTTTCCAGTAAGAACGGTCATCTGAAGGGGAAGGGCGCGCCTATGTTGCTGTCGCCTTTGACCGGTAGTTATCTCTGGGAAGTGTAATCTCGGCACAGATGCTACTTTGCCGATTGCTGTAATGGTGCAACTGGGTGCAACTGTTGAAGACAGTTTTATTATCGGGCAGACTCTGAGACCAGTGCGGCTCCAGGCAGCTGGGCCAAAGTTAAAATCAGGAGAGGGAAAATGTCTCGTGTTCAAAAGGGGAAAAAAATGAAAAATGTGTAATAGTTCATGATATTTCACAGCGTCCTTCCTTCTGCTGCCTCTGAGTAATACCTCCACAGCGGTCTTCGCCCTGAGCTGTGACTGGAGTTTATAGTGTGACAACAAACTGGTCCCAAGCTGAAGAATAAATCGAAGCGCCGACACCATCCGAATCGAACCAACTGCAGGTTGCGATTCCTCTCTGCAGTAGACCAATTTTTCTAGAGAAAACGTGGCCACTGCTATGGTGCTCTGAATTAATAATTTTTGACTCGGAACACATGTTACAAAGACTCATTGATGTAAAATGAGTATTTGCGTGTTTGAAGAAAAGCGTGATGAAACAGGGTGTAGCGTAAAGGGTGAAGTTCAGGTTATGAGTGTGTTATCATCTGAAGGTGTGTTCAAGGTGTGTTTACCTACTGTTAGGGTCCATAAAATTTTAACGAGTTTATTCGCTGAAGCAGATCTAAGGTCGCTGATACCACAGAACACATTGACAGATGAAAGATCCAGCTAATTTTATGTTCAGGAGTTTTCTATCGACCTCTGACGCAGAACGGTAAGTGTATGTATAAAATAAATTAGACATCAGGCAAATTCACAAGCGAGAATGGTCGTAATTTGATATGATTGCTGCTGGGATATGGTAACATGTTTCCAGTGAGTGAGTAGTAAAGTGAAGGAGAAGGGGGTTCTTAATCTGCTGTCGACTTTGACCCGTAGCTATCTGGGAGAGATGGTAATCTCGGCATGTTTCTCCCCAACTGGCCCATTATTCCAACAGACCACCATCAGACAACTGCTAAAGCTGGCTGTATAAACGGGCTAACTTTAAGATCAGCGCAAGTCTACGCGATGGGAGAGCAGTTAAGTCTGGAGAAAGGAAGGATCCAGTGTTCATAAAAGTATATATATTCCAAAGGCAAAATATATGATCACACCTAACAGAGTTCTTCCGTCTGCGGTGCCTGTGCAGTAAACACGCAGCGGTCTTTGCCCTGAGCTGTCACTGGAGTTTATAGTCTGGCAATAAACTGGGCCCAGGGTGAATAATAAATCAAAGCGCCGACACCAACCGAATGGAACCAGGATGCGGGTTGTGATCGCTCTCTGGAGCAGATCAAATTTTCCAGTGGAAGTTACTCATTGCAATTGTGCACTGTCGTAGTAGCTCGGATTGGAACCGTATGTTAGAAATGCGCATTCAAGCGATACAAATGCTTTAACATGAGCGTTGTGGAACAGGATGTGGCGTTACGTGCTGAAAAGTGTGCTGTTTAGGTTTATGAGCGTGTTATCAACTGACCCTTGCTCAGGGTGTGTTCCCTCACAGTTAGGGCACATCAAATTCAGCTCAAACACGAGGAAATCTGCAGATGCTGGAAATTCAAGCAACACACATCAAAGTTTCTGCTGAACGCAGCAGGCCAGGCAGTATCTCTAGGAAGAGGTACAGTCGACGTTTCAGGCCGGGACCCTTCGTCAGGACTAACTGAAGAAGGAGCTAGTAAGAGATTTAAAAGTGGGAGGGGGAGGGGGAGATCCAAAAAGATCCAAAATAAAATTCAGCTGCTTCGATAGGCTGGGACCAGACTCAGGAGTTGAGCACAAGGTAAGAACAGAGACTATACGGGGAAAAGTCACGGTGTTTCCATGCGCCCATTCGTCGCGGCAATGCGTCCAGTGTTACTACCAGATCAATACGGTCTCTAAAATCGCACGGCTTGTTGGATCTGTTTTTTTCTGTATGCGTATTTTTTTTTTAGCAATAACGGGGTACAGCAGGCAACGGTATTTAATATAAATTTTCTCCAAGTAAATTCACTGGCTGTTGATAAAAACATATCAAAGTGCAGACACGGTGGGCGCTTTATTATGTTCGTTCTGTACCTAATGAAGTGGAAACTGAGTGTATGTTCAGGACCTTCTGCTACTGTTGCTCGTCCAGTTCAATGCTCGGTATGTTACCCGTTCAGTGATGCTGCACTGCACACTACTTTTATAACGTGTGCATATTTGATTTGCTGCTGCTTTCCTATCAGACGGAATCAGTCTGGCCAATCCTCTTGATCTCTCTCAATAGGGCCATGTTCTCGCCCACAGAACTGCCGGTTTCCTATCAGACGGAATCAGTCTGGTCAATCCCCTTGATCTCTCTCATTAGGGCGATGTTCTCGCCCACAGAACTGTCACACACTTGATTTGTCTTTTATTTTGGCTTTTGTTTTTTGCACGATTCTCTGTAAACGGAACAATTTGTGCGTGAGCGTCCCAGGAGCTGAATAGTTTCTGAGATATTGGCACCAACAATCCTCCCACGGTCAAAGACGTTTGGATCACTTTTGTTCCCCATCTTGAAGTTTCCCCTGAACACCCTTCATACGTATTGACCATGCCTGCATGTTTTTATGTTTTAAGCTGCTGCCACATGATTCACTGGATCGCATTGACGAGCTGGTATACATATCCACCGAATAGAGTGGCTAATGGTTGTATTTCCTATTCAGACGGCCCTCCCCTATCTCTAATATGAGCATTTATGAGATCTGGACCTAATTACTCCCGATGCCCCTGTTTTCAAAAACATAGCCAATTAACGGTCCAATTCTGTGCCAGGCGTCGCGGCATAAAACCATAAGATATAGGAGCAGAAGTAGGTCGTTCAGCCCCTCGATTCTGCTTCGCCATTCAATCGTGCGCGGCTCCACTTCATCCACTCACGCCCACTCCCCCGCTTTCACCCCAAACCCTTTAATGCCCTGGCTAATCAGGAACCTGTCTATCTCTGCCTTAAATACACCCAGTGACTTGGCCTCCATAGCCGCTTGTGGATTTCCACAGATTTACCACCCTCTGATTAAAGTAATTTCTCTGCATCTCAGTTTTTTTCAGTTTTTAAAGGACGTCCTTTAATCCTGAAGTCATGCCCTCTTGCCCTAGCATCCCCTACAATGGGAAGTAACTTTGTCATATCTAATCTTTTCAGTCCTTTTAACATTTGGAATGTTTCTATGAGATCCCCCCTCATTCTCCTGAACCCCAGGGAATACAGCCCAAGAGCTGCCAGACCTTCCTCCTACAGTAACCCTCTCATTCCTCGAATCATTCTACTGAATCTTTTCTGAACCCTGTTCAATGTCAGTATATCCTCTCTATCATAAGAAGCCCAAAATTGCACAATACTCTAAGTGTGGTCTTACGATTGCCTTATAGAGCCTCAACATCACATCCCGGCTCTTATATTCTACACCTCTAGAAATGAATGCCAACATTGCATTCACCTTCTTCACAACCGACTCAACCTGCAGGTTAACCTTTCGGGCATCTTGCACAAGGACTCCCAAGTTTTTGGCATCCCTGCATTTTAATGCTTTCCCCATGTAAATAACAGTTTGCCAGTTTATTTCTTCCACCAAAGTGCATGATCATACACCTTCCAACATTGTATTTCATTTGCCAATTCATTGCCTATTCCCCTAAATATCTAAGTCTCTCTGCATGCTCTCTGTTTCCTCAACACTACCCATTCCTCCGTCTACTCTTTTTTTTCTGCCGACCAGCCAGTGCTCCATCCATACTAGTAACTTCCCTGTAATTCCATGGGCTTTTATCTTGCTAAGCAGCCTCATGTGCGGCACCTTGTCAAATGGCCTTCTGAAAATCAAAGTACACCATTTCTACTGCATCTTCTTTGTATACCCTGCTTGTAATTTCTTCAAAGAACTGCAGGATCTTCCTTTCAGGAAACGATGCTGGCGTTGGCCTGTCTTGTCATGTGGCTCCAGTACGCCGTAATCTCATCCCTAACAATCGATTCTAACAACTTCCCAACCACTGATATCAGGCTAACAGGTCTACAGTTTCCTTTCTGCTGCCTCCCACCCTTGTTAAGTAGCGGAGTAACATTTGCAATTTTTCAGTCACCCGGTACAATGCCAGAATCTACCGATTCTTGAAAGATCATCGTAAACGCCACCGCAGTCGCTAGAGCTACTTTCTTCAGAACCCGTGGGTGCATTCCATCAGGTCCAGAAGATTTATCCACCCTCAGACCATTAAGCCTCCTGAGTACCGTCTCAGTCGTAATTTTCGCTGCAGGAACCTCACTTCCATGACACTTTTGAATGTCCGGTGTACTGCTGACGTCCCGGTGAATTAATCTGAGCTCATTAATCCGGTCAAAACCGAATACAGTAACTGCTTGGGGTGCGGGGTGGGAGGTGTGGGGGTGGAGAAGCGTGTCGACTGATAAAGCCGTCTTTTTGTTTCTGATTATCAAGCGGAAGTAATATTTACTCCGGAGTGCACGTTTACCCACAAAAACAATAACGGACTCAAAGAGATCCGAATCGGGAGACCCAGTACAAGGTAGGTTACTGAGAAATATATATTTCAGTCACAAAACAAGAAATTTGAGAATGTTGGAAATCAAGAGCAACACACACAAAACTCAGCAGGTCAAGCAGCATCTCGGGAGATAAATAGGAAATCGACGTCCAAATGAAACGTCTCGGATCTGAAACGTCGACCGTAATATTCCTGTCCATAGAAGCTGCCTTATCTGCTCAATTCTTCCAGAAGTTTGTGTGTGCTGCTCTCTAACTTCCGGTGAAGGTATTCCTATGAAATACAGTCACTTCACCGTTGCACGCAACTGTTCAATAAACTTCAGATATTGCCGAATTGTTGTCCGGATAACTAAGAAATCACGTGGCCTTAAATGTATTATTTCTCTGTTCGGTTGTTTGTGATGAGGGTCTCCCTTGATTGTCTGCGAGCTGCAAGGACAGTTATTCACACAACACCAACACCACCGCAACGAGTCCGCACGGCGCCCCTATCCCCAGACCGCGTGTCGCCCCGATCCCCAGGTCAGTGATTTTATCAAGGTCCGGTGACTGCCACTCAGCAGTCAGAGTGTCATCTCGGGTGCAGACCCAATGAAACAAGATAAGGGACGTATCGAGGTTATGCTCCATGCTGTCAGTTACGTACTCTATCTAATAAAACATTGAAGATTGTCGCATTAGGGAAATCGAATGGAATTCCAATAGTCTTGCTTAATTTTGCAGGATTTTTTTTACAGGCAATTGAGGAAATTCTTATCCATTAAATAATTAAAATAAATCTTCGGTGAGGGAAATGTGAAACGTAAACAGAGTATACTGGAAGTGTTCAGTAGATTGGGGAACAGCTGTGGACTGGCTCAATTCTGATTATGGTCCCTCGACCTGAAAAAAAGTATTACACCGTCTGTCTTGTTGAATAATTCCAGCATTTAAAATTATTTTGAAGATTTTTTGTAAAACTTGCTGTATTGGATGTAACGATCCAGTGGTAACCAGTTGATAGGCTCCAATAAATCTTGACAGCAACTTAGGCGTTGAAGACCTGCCAGTGAAAATATAGTGGTTTAAGGCAAGACGTCGTGATGCTGTACGCGGGACTGGCTTTCCACATTGCCTGAAACAAGATATGTAGTCTTGCCAGTGACGTCAATACTTCGTAATTTAAAAAAAAATGGAAGGAGACTCTGAGAATCAGGTGTGATGGAGAAATGTGTACAATTTGGCGAAGTGAGGAATAGATGTGCCAAGGTCAGCAGAAGTGTTTGAGCACTCGCTGCTGTACCAGATGTCCTTTGATCACCATAGCGCCACTAGTGGTCGGAGGGCACAAGCTGTATGTGTTTCCTGCTCAGGACCTCCAACCTGCATTGACGTTCTGTTGACTTGACAAGCCGGTGTGACATCTCACTCTTGCTCATGTCACGGGATTGCCTGGAAAAGCACGGGCATCTCATCCAGTCATCCGGCCATAAAGTATCTTCCAGAAGTTCTCTGGGTGTGTGCAGAAGGATCAAGCCTTATCATGATTTCATTGGGAAGGACTATATTTTTGGCAGTATGTTGCTCTGTACAGATATCAGCTTTCTCCTTTATACCTAAATTAATACCGGACCCTATTCTTGATTTTGTTTCTTGCAGAGAACTAGAATCTGTTAACACCTGTCTTCACAATGGCTGATGGAGCCAGCGAGGGACGAGACTCAGAGGCGTCAACATCAGAAAAACACCCGGGTACGCAGCCATCCTGTCATTTCCACCAAAGTGGCCAGTCGTATATTTGTTATTTGTACTGTATCTGCCAGGTATTTCTCAACTTCCTGGACAAATTTAAATCTGTCGCAGCCTGTCTCTTCGATTCTCGCCTTCCATCCAGATTTAGGTCATTCAGAAACATGGAGATGTTTCATTTATTTCCCTCGTGGAAATAGCCTTTCTGAATATCTCGGGTCCTGGCATTGATTCCGGTGGTACCACTCCTCACTCATTGCCATTCGGAAAACAATCACTTTATGCCTAATCTATGTAATTCGACCAACACGTTCGTATCCGTATCATTACTTTATCCGCAACCCCTCGTGGTTTACGCTTGCCTGATAATCTGTAATGCGTGATTTTACTGAAAATCCTAATATTCTACATTCGCTGGTCCCACCTTATATATTCTGCTAGTTGCATCCTCAAAAGTATTGCAAGGGGTTAAGCCAGTGTGATTTCTGTTTCACAAAGCATTGCTGAATTTGTTAGGCCTTTTGAATTTTCTCCTGATACAGCTTCTACAATGGCCGAGAATTGTTCACATCACTGATGTCAGGCTAAGCAAAATACTGTTCCTAATCTTCGTTTTAACTTCTACTTTCACAGACCTGTGTAATGTTAACCACCTCAAACCATTCAGCTCAAGAAGTAGGTAAATGCAGGTGGGATTAATGAGAATTGAAATATACTGAAGTCGATCTAAGGTGCAACTGCACGCAATACTCCAAACAAGACCTCACGAACGACTCATACAGCTCCAATTTCTCTACTCAGTAGCTAGGTTAACAAAATTAAATGTTCCAGGACTCTCTTTAATACCCTGTCTCCACGTGACGCCACTGTCAATTAATTAAATTCCTTGGAGTTGGATCTATATTTCTCAGTGCCATGTCTTTCGCTGTGTAAGTCCTTCCTTGATTTGTGCTTCAAAATGGTAACACCTGTGTGTGTCTATTTCTGATTGTGTTTGGTAACATGGTGCACCGACCTTAGGTTCTAGATAGAAAGATATTGAGCAATAAAGGTTCGATAATGTCTTTAGTTTCCTTCGCTTCGCTCCACAGGTCCGAGCTCAGTAATCACCGAGCTCCTGGCAAACTGGAACGATTTCAAGCTTCTGCAGTTGATTGACTTCTACCGGGACAGGCTGGAGCAGGCGATGGAAGGAGTGGTGCACGGAATGAGCCTGGTGTTAACGTTCGAGAATCAGTTCAGTGAAGAGGAACATCGGGTAAGTGAGCGAGAGAATGGGTTTGAATGTTCACACATCATAGGTGTCCAAAGTCTGACTCATCGGATATTAAAGCAGATAAGTGAACAACTGGGAAATAAATACTGAATATACAGTGGTATGCAAAAGTTTGGGCACCCTTGGTCAAAATTTCTGTTACTGTGAATAGTTAAGCGAGTAAAAGATGACCTGATTTCCAAAAGGCATAAACTTAAAGATGACACATTTCTTTAATATTTTAAGCAAGTGTTTTTTTTAAAATTTCTATCTTTTACAGTTTTAAAATGACAAAAAAGGAGAAGGGCCCCAAGCAAAAGTTTGGGCACCCTGCATGGTCAGTACTCAGTAACACCCCTTTTGGCAAATATCACATAATGTGAACGCTTTCTGTTTGGGGGATTTTCGCCCATTCCTCCTTGCAAAAGACTTCTAGCCTTCTGAGATTCTTGGTCCGTCTTGCGTGCACTGCTCTTCTGAGGTCTATCGACAGATTTTCGACGACGTTTAGGTCGGGGGACTGAGAGGGTCATGACAAAACCTTTAGGTTGCGCCTCTTGAGGTAGTCCATTTTGTATTTTTGAGGTGTGTTTCGGATCATTATCCTGTTGTAGAAGACAGACGGTGTGATGCTTGCTTCCAGAATTTTGCTGGTATTTAATTGAATTCATTCTTCCCTCTACCAGTGATACGTCCCCCATGCCATTGGCTGCAACACAAGCCCAAAGCATGATCGATCCACCCCTGTGCTTAACAGTTGGAGAGGTGTTCTTTTCATGAAATTCTGCACCCTTTTTTCTCCAAACATAACCTTTGTTCATCGCGGCCAAAAAGTTCTATTTTAACTTCATGTTTCCAAAATGCACCAGGCTTGTTTAGATGTAAACAACAGGAATTCTGCAGATGCTGTAAATTTAAGCAACACACATCAAAGTTGCTGATGAACGCAGCAGGCCAGGCAGCATCTCTAGGAAGAGGTGCAGTCGACGTTTCAGGCCGAGACCCTTCGTCAGGACTTGTTTAGATGATCCTTTGTAAACTTCTGACGCTGAATTTTGTGGTGATGACGCAGAAAAGGTTTTCTTCTGATGACTCTTCCATGAAGGTCATATTTGTGCAGGTGTCGCTGCACAGTAGAACAGTGCACCACCACTCCAGAGTCTGAAATATTTTCCTGAAGGTCTTTTCCAGTCAAACGGGGTTTTGATTTGTCTTTCTAGCAATCCTACGATCAGTTCTCTCGAAAGCTTTCTTCGTCTTCTTCCAGACCTCAGCTTGACCTCCACCGTTCCTGTTAACTGCCATTTCTTAATTTCATTATGAACTGAGGAAATGGCTACCTGAAAACGCTTTGCTATCTTCTTATAACCTTCTCCTGCTTTGTGGGCATTATTTATTTTAATATTCAGAGTGCTAGGCAGCTGCTTTGAGGAGCCCATGGCTGCTGATTGTTGGGAGAAGGTTTGAAGATTCCGGGTATTTATAAAGCTCTGAAATTTGCATTACCTGGTCTTTCCTAACGATGATTGTGAACAATCCATAGCCCTAACAAGTTAATTAAGGTGTGAGACGTTGGTAAAAGTTATCAGAGAGCTCAAATCTCTTGGGGTGCCCAAACTTTTGCATGGTGCTCCTTTCCTTTTTTTCACTCTAAAATTGTACAAAACAAAAATAATACACTAATCTTGTTTAAAATGTTGAAAAGAATGTTTCATCTTTAACGTCATGTCTTTTGGAGATCAGTTCATTTTCTACTCACTTAACGATTCACAGTAACAGAAATTTTGACCAGGGGTGCCCAAATTTTGCATGCCCTGTACAATCACAAAATTATGAATCTGCACCAATGACAGAAAAGGGGTGAAAATATCCCCCGGGCTGGTGGGTGATTGCTCATTTTCACAGCGAGGGAAGCGGGTAACTGTTGTATAGGCTTAACATAATGGACATTAAATAGAAATATGATACGGTATTTCGGTTTAGGACGATCACAGAGCGTGACCGTAGGATTTCAGTGAAAATCTGGGCATCACCTGTGGGTGTCACAGGAGCTCGACAGTGTTCTCTTTTGGGTGGAGGTGCTTGTGTTATAATTTGTAACTGCAAACTGTGTCTTTCGTGGTATACTACCATGTTGTGATGTTGTGATGTAATCACTGAAGAAACGCCACCAGAAAAGAAAATGGAAATACAGTGGGTGCCAGCCGCCGTCATGTTGCATACTGGCAGACTGAGAAGATTAATCGCATCATCTTTTCTGTAACTTCTCTGGACTGAACACATGTTATAAAAAAAGCTTCTTGACTTCTTTGTTCATCTGCTTTATGATAAATCATATTTTATGATTTCTTATTGACACTGTCAAATCTGATGAGGAATTATTTATGGGTTGGAATCATTGTAACAAAGTGGTCACAGACCAGCCAGGATCTCATTGACTGGTGGGCCAGGTTCACGGTGAATGCCCCTCTCTGTGCTCTGCTCTGAATGTACAGCCCGTCTCCGAGAGGATCGGCATCCGGCCGTGTGATCCCGATAAAGGGTACATCGCTTACTTCGCATTCTCTGTGAATCTGGCAGTCCCCAATATGTTCATTTCTGCACCTCACAGAAAATCTCTGATCTCGCTGATAAGGGAGAGTTGGCGGATGGTTCTAAACTCCTCTTGAGCCTGGTGATTGAGAGAGGCTCCCGCGCCCGGAGGGTGATGTGGGAATCGTTTGTGAAAATGCGGAATGGCGTCCCAAAGTTGGACAAAATACTTAAAGAAATACAGGAATATGGTGAGATAATAGTAGAGATTAATGTCAATTCGGATTCAAACAATGCACACTTTATAATTCAACACATCTGATTTCACCAAACTGTTTAAAATTAAACAGGTTGTGCACCGTACGAGCGATCAGACCCCGCTCAAGGTTTACGGGAGATCCCCAGTGAGCTGAAAGGTTGGTGAAGAAAATGCTGCTTCCACCAACCGCTGACACTTGCGCAGAACGGTCATGTTGATGAGTCACGGTGGTTTGACCAGGTAAATGTTGTCACTGTGACACAGTACATACTAAGGCACATAGAAACATCGTCTCCTGGAGGAAGAGTTTTCAGAGGACATAATGAGGAACGAGGCTGAGAGTCAGGACTTGAGGAAAGGGGTGACTCCTCTCTGGTGTGTGGAACTACAGCTGCTTCCACCGGGGTCAGAGCATACGAAGGAGCAATCCGGTGGAGGGGAAATCTGGGAAACCTCTACACCCCAAAAGGTCGAAACCTCACCCTACCTGCTTCTCTCCCCCTTCCCCACTGCCGAACATCCCTCATCCTAATTCAATTCTCTAAACTCCATCAGTCCCCGCAGATAATCAGTTCTTCGAGTTGGACATCAATTGAAGTTCTAGTCACAGAATACCAGCAACAGCTTCCCTTTAAATAGAAAACCAGGTCATATTCCAACTAACCTGTCCAATCCCAAAAAAGCAACTGTAACCCAGTCTGTTTATATCTGCACTCTCTTAATGCAAACAATGGGAAGTCCATCAGGAGACAGTGGAGGTGAGGGGAGGGTGGGGGGGTGGGCAGTGGGGGTTGCAAAATCCACAGAACTGAAATTTATGTCTGCCTGTGGTGGGTGATGGAAACTGTGGACGGGTAAGAGCTGTCAATTAGGTCAGAGAAACCCAGTGTTGTGTTAATGCGGCGAGGAAGCTGAGAAGAACTGAAGAAATCGATAAAAAAAAATGTTGAGATAAATTACATGCTCCAGACTGATGAGAAGCTCACTTCATCCATAAGCACATTGTGTCTGTGAAAATGGAGCCCTGGGCAGTGCAAGTGCTCAGAGTCCGAAAAGCTTCATATTCACAGACAGTGTTGTATCATCCAACTGCACATCTAACAGAGGAGAGGGCGAAGGAAAGACAGATATTGCAACAGTTATTAATCTTACAGTAGCCAATGTTGTATCTCAGTATTCGAAAGTCTTCATCAGAAACATGAGGAATCCCTGCCAGTGTCCTGGTTCAGCGTCTCTCATTTCCAAGAACAAATTCCAAATATGTTATTGTTCTTATAGGACCTGAGATAGGCTAATTAGGAACTTTAGAAAGACCTCTCAGTCTCTGTCACTTCCGTAATTACTGTTTCGGTCCATATTCTGCCACCAAAGCCCCTCAGTTTCCTTGCACCACTGACTTAGTATATCTCTACAAATTGCCTGCAAAATTATTCTTCAATGTTCTTCATGCTGCTTGCCAAGGGAACAGATACAGCTGTAGAATTCTCACACTGACTTAGAAATATAGATACATAGAAAACCTACAACACAATGCAGGCCCATCGGCCCTCAATTCTGCGCCTAACATTGAGTAATGTCAGTTACTTCAGAAATTACCTATGTTTACACATAGCCCTCTATTTTTCGAAGCTCTATGTACCTATCCAGGAGTCTCTTTAAAGACGCTATCGTACCCGTTCCCACCACCGGCAGACCATTCCAAACACTGACCACTCTCTGCGTAAAAAAACTTACCCCTGACATCTCCTTTTTACCTACTTCCAAGCACCTTAAAACTATATCCTCTCATGCTAGCCATTTCAGCCCTGGGAAAAAGCCTCTGACTATCCACACGATCAGTGCCTCTCATTATTTTGTACACCTCTGTCAGGTCACTTCTCATCCTCCAGAGAGAAAAGGCCGAGTTCACTCAACCTCTTCTCAAAATGCATGCTCCCTAATCCAGGCAATATCCTTGTAAATCCCCTCTGCACCCTTTCTATATTTTCCATATTCTTCCTGTACTGAGGTGACCAGAACCGAGCACAGTATTCCAGGTGGGGTCTGACCAGAGTCCTATGTAGCCGTAACATTACATCTTGATTCTTAAACTCAGTCCCACGGTTGATGAAGGCCAATGCACCGTATACCTTCTTAATTACAGAGTCAACCTGCGCAGCAGCTTTGAGTGTACTGTGGACTCGGACCCCATGATCCCTCCGATCCTCCACACTGCCAAAAGGCTTACCATTGATATTATATTTTGCCATCATATTTGACCTACCAATATAAACCACCTCACGCTTAGCTGGGTTAAACTCCATCTGCCATCCCTCCGCCCAATTTTGCATCCTATTGATGTCCCGCTGTAACCTCTGACAGCCCTCCACACTATCCACAACTCTCCCAAGCTTTGTGTCATCAGCAAATATATTAATCCATTACTCCACTTCCTCATCCAGGTCAATGATAAAAATCACGAAGTGAAAGGGACCCCGAACAGATCCCTGAGTCATCGACCTCCATGCAGAATATGAACCACCTACAACCACACTTTGCCTTCTGTGAGCAAGCCAGTTCTACATCCACAAAGCAATGCCCCCTTGGATCGTATGAATTCGTACTTTCTCAATAAGCCTTGCATAGGGTACCATGTCAAATGCCTTGCTAAAATCCATTATACTGTACATCTACTGCTCTACCTTCATCAATGTGTTTAGTCACATCCTCAAAAAAAATCAATCAGGCTCGTAAGGCACGACATGCCTTTGATAAAACAATGCTCACTATTCCTAATCATATTATGCCTCTCCGAATGTTCATAAATCCTGCCTCTCAGTGTCTTTTCCATCGGTCTACCAACTCCTGAAGTAAGATTCACTGGTCTATAATTTCCGGTGCAATCTCTACTCCCTTTCTTGAATAAGGGAACAACATCTACAAACCTACAACCCACTGGAACCTCTCCTGTCCCGATTGATGATGCGTTGATAGTTGCCAGAGGCTCATCAATCTGCTCCGTTGCCTCCCGTAGTAACCTGGGGTGCATCTCGTCTGGTCCCGGAGACTTATCCAAAAGCTCCAGCACGTCCTCTTTCTTCATGTCTGTATGCTCGCCAAGATCCTTTTCCGTAGTGAATACTGAAGCAAAGTACTTACTAGGAACCTCTGCTATCTATTCCGGTTCCATACTCAGTTTTCCACTGTCACACTTGATTGGTCCTATTCTCTCTTATCATCTTGCTGTTCACATACTTGTAGAATGCCTTGGGTGGTTTCCTTAATCTTTCCCGCCAAGGCCTTCTCATGGCCCCTTCTGGCTCTCCTAATTTCATCCTTAAGCCCCTTCCTGCTAGCCTTATAATCTTCTAGGTCTCTAGCATTGCCTAGATTTTTGAACCTTTCGTAAGCTTTTCTTTTCTCCTTGACGAGATTTTCAACAGCTTTTGTACACCACGGTTCCTGTACCCTACGCACCTATGCAGAATGCCACGCAAATATCCCCTGAACGTTTGCCACATTTCTGCCATACATTTCCCTGAGAACATCTGTTCCCAATTTATGATTCCAAGTTCCTGCCCAATTACTTCATATTTCTCCTCACTCCTAACTTGTCTGTTCCTACCCCGCTCTAATGCTATGGTAAAGGAGACAGAATTGTGATAACTATCTCCAAAATGCTATTCCACTGAGAGATCTGACACTTGACCAGGTTCATTTCCCAATACCAGATCAAGTACAGCTTCTCCTCTTGTAGGCTTATCTACATATTATATCAGGAAACCTTCCTGAATACACCTAGCAAACTCCACCTCATCTGAAGCCCTTGCTCTAGGGTGATTGCAATCAATATTTTGGAAATTAAAACCTCCCGCCACGCCAACCCGGTTATTCTTGCATCTTTCCAGAATCTGTCTCCCCAGCTGCTGCTCGATGTCCATGTTACTATTGGGTGGTCGATAAAAAAACGCCCAGTAGAGTTATTGACCTCTTCCTGTTTATAACTTCCACCCACAGAGACTCAGTATGCAATCCCTCCATAACTTCCTCCTTTCCTGCAACCGTGACATTATCTCTGATCAGCAGTGCCACACCCACCCCTTTTGTCTTCCTCCCTGTTCTTTCTGAAACACCTAAATCCTGGCACTGTAGGTAACCACTTCTGAACATGCAATAGATACTCCCCTGGATCTTTGAAGAACAACTTCTCTACTAGTTTGCCATTCTCTAATGTAACTGTTTATACAATCCATGCTTTCCTACGTTCCCTGTCTCACTCGAATACGTTGAATGAATGGCTACTGAGAAAACATGCCTGCATCGTTTAGCGCCAGATCACCGCTGTTTTCCTCAGAACTCTCAACTCTCTAAGAAGATGATATAAACAGTATTTGCTGGCCCCAGATACATGGTGAAGACTAAAATGTGGTTTTCAAGATCCGTTACACAATAAACCCCTATGTAGAGTATACCTGTTATTTGGAAACCCCACACACCCCTGGCAGGATCCTAATGCGCTGTGAAACCTTGCACATCTCTGGCAGGGTACTGACACACCGCTAGACACCACACACCCCTGGCAGGATCCTAATGCGCTGTGAAACCCTGCACATCTCTGGCAGGGTACTGACACACCGCTAGACACCACACACCCCTGGCAGGGGCTGACACGCTGCGAGACTCCACAAGCCTGTTGCCGTCTACCTACACGCTGCGAGATGCCATACACTCCTGCAAGAGCCGTCACACAATGTGAAACCCTTTAACTACTTTACAAGGCTCCGGAACACTCTGAGGTCCCGCACACTCCTGTCAGGATTCTGACATACGGTGAGGTTTCACATTCTTCAGGTGTACTTTCACTGCAAGTAACTTTCCCACACCTCATCCAGACCAGGTCCTACATTGACATCGGCTATCCCTTATTTCCGGACGGGCTCGGGTTTCAGTGGGAGAGGTTTCGGGAACAATGAACACAACTCAAGTTCTGAGATGGTTATGAATAAAGAGAGGTCTGCAGCTTAGGTGATACACAGGGTGGGGATGTTAAATTGGGGAAGGCAGATTAAATGGTAGAAGTCAGGTGAGGAGCAACTGTTACAGGGCAAATCTCCGTCTGGTGAGAGTCGATATATATCAGCTGATCAGAATTTCGAACCGGCATGTTCCAAAGAGGATTAGAGCATAGTTTGTCACCGTCCCGTGACGGTGATGGGAAATGTTGTGAATTTAGTCTGCAAATGAAATATATGGTTTCTGAAGCTGAGGTGAGACAATGAGTAATGGAGAGGGAAGAAATGTCTCAAAGAGTCCAGTGGGGTATCGTCGTGGCTATCCCTCGAGGTCGAGGATGATGGTCTTCATTCTGAAGAAGTGGCCCCCAGAGCGAAGACGCCTGTGCGTGTATTTGTTTAACGAATACTTGATGTTGCACTCCAAGAAGCACACAATACTTCACAAATCAACCAACTGATTCCAATGGCATGGAAACCACGACGATTGGAGCTGGCGGATTTGTTGCAGCCTTCATCCGCCTTCACAGCCGTTGAGTGGGGTATAGATCAGTTGCAGAGGCGGGTGGGCAAATAGCAGATGGAGTTTAATCCAGAAAAGTGTGAAGGTATGGGGGATGTTTAAAGTAGCTGGCAGACGCTAACATCATTGAGGTGCAGAGGGAGTTTGTTGTCAATGTCCGTAGCTCGCCAGGTGTGACAACACAGGTAAATGAAGAAGATGCGATCACATAGTTCACTTCATTGTACGGAGCACTAAGTCTATCGAAGCTTTAGGTTACAGATGTATAAAACTTTGGTTTGGCTGCACTTGGAGAATTGGTTCAATTCTGTCGGTCCATTACAGGAAGGATCTGGAGAACTCGGAGAGGGCGCAGGAGAGTTTTACCAGATGCTACCGGGATTGGAAATAATCCTGCTTTTCAAAATTTTAGTTCAATTTGAATAATACATCTGTAGCATCCACTCTCTCCCTTTCTCCAGAGCAGTGGTGTGCCTTGGGGATCGGTTTTAGGATCCCTACTGTTCGTGATTTTTATAAATGATCTGGATGAGGAAGTGGAGGGATGGTTTAATAAATCTGCTGATGACACGAAGCTTGAGAGTGTAGTGAATAGTGTGAAGGGCTGTCAGAGATTACAACGAGACATTGATGGGATGCAAAACTGGGCTGAGAAGTGGCAAATGGAGTTTAACCCAGATAAGTGTGAGATGGTTTATTTTGTTAGGGCAAATATGATGGCAGAATATAGAATTAATGGTAAGATTCTTGGAAGTGTGGAGGATCAGAGGGATCTTGGGGTCCGAGTTCATAGGACATTCAAAGCTGCAACGTAAGTTGACTCTGTGGTTAAGAAGGCATATGGTGCATTGGCCTTCATCAGTCGTGGGATTGAGTTTAAGAACCAAGATGTAATATTACAGCTATACAAGACAGTGGTAAGAGCCCACTTGGAGTACTGTACTCAATTCTGGTCGCCTCAGTACACGAAGGACGTGGAAACCATAGAAAAGGTGCAGAGGAGATTTACAAAGATGTTTCCTAGATTGGGTAGAATGCCTTACAGTATGAGTGTGCTCGGACTTGTTTCCTTGGAGCGACGGAGGATGAGAAGTGACCTGATAGAGGTGTACAAGATAATGAGAGGCATTGATCGAGTGGATAGTCAAAGGCTTTTCCCCCGGGCTGAAATGGCTAGCACGAGAGCACATAGTTTTAAGGCGCTTGGAAGTAGGTACAGAGGAGATGTCAGGGGTAAGTTTTCTTTCGCAGAGAGTGGTGAGTGCGTGGAATGGGCTGCCGGCGATGTTAGTGGAAGCGGAAACAGTAGGGTCTTCTGAGAAACTCCTGGATGGCTACATGGAGCTGAGAAAAGTAGAGGGCTATGGATAAAGCCTAGGTAATTCTAAGGTAGTGACATGTTCGGCACAGAATTGTTGGCTGAAGAGTCTGTATTGTTCTCTAGGTTTTCTATGTTTCTATGTTTTTATTCTCCCTGTCCTGCTGAGTATTTCCCGTGCATACTGTTTAGTGGACATGAGACTGCAGATCTGCAGGCCCGGACATTCTTCTGGATGATCTCGGTGAGTTGTCCAGCATCCGTGGTATAGTAGGGTGAATAAATTATTTATGTTTGATTAGAAACGCTGATTGTCTGAGTCAGCTTTGCGAGACCTTGACAGCTGACCCCCACCACCCCTACAACATTGCTGATCGACATGCAGTAGGTTTCTTTTGTTTTATTCTGTTACGTACCCCGTAACTGGGTTGCCAAACCAGCAGAAATGGACCACTTAGTTGGAGTCTGGTTTAACAGAAATTAATAAAGTTTTATTAAAGAAATAAGTAACACAGTACTCTAATCGTAAGGATGTAAATGAAACAGGTTAGCAATGATAATACACACGTGTACACAGAACTAGGGTAACAGGAATCAGCCAAGTTCTATCGCAGTCTAGGGGTAAAATGATCAGTCTCAAGTGACGCAGAGTTCAGTTCAGCTTAGTACAGTTTGCAGTAATCGCTGTTGTGCCGTTGGAGAGAGAGAGAGAATGCAAATTTTGATTCAAACAGATCTTTGATGTTCTTCGCAGTTAGCTTTCGGGCGAACCCTTTTATGTCTTCTGTGGTCACCGACTGTGATCCCTCCGTTCTGGATACGACCGTTCTTCCGCGGTGAACCCGGCACCCAGGCAAGGGCGGACACACACACCAGGTTCCCGCCGATCGTTCCTTTTCACCCTGTCAGTCTATGGTCGGTTCCCTCGAACCAGACCTCCAACTTTAACCAACTTGTGGGGGCACACCGCTCTTCCAGGGTCTCGTTATCTCGTGATCTCGTGGTGTGTGTCGTGCCTTAGCGAACCTGTTCTTTTTATCCCCCTGCTGGGGTATCGCCTGTCCATTAAACTTCAAACAGTTCAGGTTCAAAGCAATCGATCTGTCAATATCTGAAATGTCTTTCTTTCTCGTTAATCTCGCTCTTCTCTCTTATTAGCATTTTGAATGTTTCTCCATTGTTCCCCTTATCTCTCTCATCAGCATCAATCTTCTGATAACTTGGTTTTTCGTCACAATTCTGATTCACTGCAACCAAATTTACTTTAGTGTATAAACATATTCTGATAAATTAAATTGATACAAGAGCTTTGTGCTGCACTATTTGTTGTTTACTAAATTCTGAGTTGAGGCGTCTAACATTTTGACTCTTTCTCTGTTCCCATGGAAGATGTTCAACAGAAACACAAGGAGACTCTGCGGGCACAAACCGAAACACTGAGCGTGAACACGATCCTGATGACGGAGAAGGTGAATGTTTTCCAGCTGGTTGATCGATACGCTGAGATCACGGTCATTTCTACTATTCGTGATCGGAGACTGGTGGAACACGAGCTGCTGGCGAGAGGCAGAGACCACGAGGAGTGGAGAAAACAACATCTCCGCAGAGAGCTGGAAAAACTCCGGACTGATCAGTTGTTCCAGAGCAGCTTTTCCCAAAGTAAATGCAAATCTGGGAGTTCGGCAGCATTGGCTGGAGTCCCGGGGATAGGGAAAACAACAATGGTGCAAAAGATTGTTTATGACTGGGCCACGGGGAAAATATACCAACAATTCCAGTTTGTCTTCAGTTTCAAATTCAGGGATTTAAACTCCATTAACTGCAGAATAAACCTGAGGGAACTGATTTTGGATCAGTATCCTTACTTTGGGAATTTCCTGAGAGAGGTTTGGAAAAACCCAGAGGGATTGCTGTTTATATTCGATGGCTTGGATGAATTCAAACATAAAATTGATTTTGCTGACAGTCGGAGATACAGAACCTCAGCACAAGTGCCCAGATCCCGAGTGGTGGTGTGAAGTGTCGGATATTGTGTACAGTTTAATCCAGCACAAGCTGCTGCCAGGGTGTTCAGTACTGGTGACCACCCGCCCCACTGTGTTACATTTATTAGAAAAGGCAGAAATCAATGTCTGGGCTGAAATCCTGGGATTTGTCGATGAAGAACGGAAGGGATATTTCATGAGGCATTTTGAAGATAAGACGGTAGCAGAAGCTGTTTTCAAACATGTGGAGGAGAACGAGATCCTGTACACCATGAGCTACAATCCCTCCTACTGCTGGATCCTCGCTCTGGCACTGGGACCCTTCTTCGCAAAAAGAGACAGGGACCCCCAGCGAGTTCCCAAGACCATAACCCAACTCTATTCCTACTATATTTACAACATCCTGAAAAACCACGGCCGTGAGATTGAGAACCCCCGTGACGTGTTACTCAGGGTTGGTCAGATGGCCTTCAGAGGTGTGTTTGACAAGAAGATTGTATTTACAAATGGAGATTTAATCAACTACAATCTGAAGCCTTCCCAGTTCTTGTCTGGGTTCTTAATGGAGCTTTTGGAGAGAGAGGATTCTCCCCGATGTGTGGTGTACACATTCCCACACCTCACCATCCAGGAGTTTGTAGCGGCACTCGCACAGTTCCTGAATCCGCATCCCGGGGATATCCTGAAATTCCTCACTGAAGCCCACAACATAACAGATGGCCGATTTGAGGTGTTTCTCCGTTTTGTTGCTGGCCTCTCCTCTCCAATGACAGCTCGGGGCCTGGAGGAGTTTCTGGGACCATTTCCCCGTCAAACAACCTGCCGGGTGATTGACTGGGTGAGGGAGGAGGTTAAACGCCAGAGTGGAAACACGAGGAGTGAAGCTGGTAAAAGGAGCCTCCTGAACACACTGCACTACCTGTTTGAGTCTCAGAATTGTGGGCTGGCTCAGGCCGCACTGGAATCTGTGGAAACACTTTCATTCAGTAGAATGACACTGACCCCGATTGACTGTGCGGTCCTGTCTCATGTCATCGGACTCTGTGATACAATAAAACATATCGACCTAGTTGGCTGCCACATTCAGTGTGAAGGAATCCAGCGGCTGGTACCTGGGCTGCACAAATGCCAGGAGTTGGGGTAACTTCACTTATTTCTCAGTCTGATCTGTGAAAGTATTTCATTATTTTGTTTTAATGTAAAGGTAAAGCAGATTATGAGTTTTTGTGACAAATTAATAGACAATCAGTCAGTAAATCAAGAACGGGAGTGCCCTATGGTTTCGTGTATAGAGATGTTGGAGACTTCAGATGAGCGAACAATGGCCGTTGGTTTAATGGTAGTAAATCACATGAATGGCCGTGTTTCTCGCTGCATGTGACACGTCAATTGACAATGTTCCTTCTCACTGTTACTGACATCGACACCGACACTGACTGCAGCAGGTATGACGGATCTGCGCACCCTCTTCCCGATGAAGTAGAAGAGAGGATCAGAGGAATGTCCCAGTGAGAGGGAGAGAAATACCCGAGATTATCCTTCCCAACCCCTCTCCCCGCGTGTGACTATCACGATCACTCCAACAGTGTGACTTTGTTCACTGCCAGATACCCAACACTCATGTGGGCATCACCTCTTCCAATTGTGGGGTTCAATTCTGACCAACCCTCCCCGTGCGATCTACGTCTGCATCACATCCTGTTGTGGAATCTTGCTTCCCCATCTGCCTTCCTCCTATGGGATCTCTCTTCTTCATCCCCCTTTCCTCCCATGGGATCTCTCTTCCCCATTCCCTTTCCTCCTATGGGATCTGTCTTTGCCATATCCTCTTTGTCTTGTGGGATGGCTCTTTACCTATCTTCCTTCATTGTGGGATCTCGCTTCCCTATCCCACTTCCTCCTCTGGGATCTATCCTCTGCATACATTTTTCCTCCTGTGGGATCTCTCTTCTCCATTCTCCTTCCTCCTGTGGTAATTATCCACTCCATCCCCCTTCCTCCTGTGGCATCTGTCTTCCACATCCCCCTTCCTCCTGTGGGATTTCTTTTCTCCATTTCCCGTCCTCCCATGGAATCCCTCTTCTCCACCCCCCTCGTCCTGTGGGGATATTTCTTTCCCATCTCCCTTCCTTCTGTGGCATCTTTCTTCTCTATTCCCCTTCCTTCCCGTGGTATCTCTATTCCCCATCTCCCTTCCTCCTGTGGGATTACTCTGCCTATCCCTTTTGCCCTGGCGGGCTTTTCTTCCACCATCTCCCATGGACACGTTCTCATCCACAACTCTTCCTCCCTGTGGGACTTTTTCCAGCCCTTCAACGCTGCAGCTTTCTACCATCTCGTCAGGATTTTTTTCCAAACGTCGGGGACTGAGACAGAATATAGAAAGTTTACAGAGTCACACCGACAGGCTAAATTACTAACATTCGGAGCTGGGCAGTGAGGGACATTGACAGTCATGTGAATTGGTCAGTGATTTACTGAAGGGTTTAATGTTTCCTGAAATACCGGGTGAGAGGAATTCCCTCAGAACCACTGTCTGAATCAATTTGTTCATCAATTTGTCTGTTTGTGTTTAGGCTTGGGATGAATAAACTGGGAGATTCAGGAGTGAAACTGCTGTCTGCAGCTCTGAGGAATCGAGAGTGTAAAATACAGACACTATGGTAAGTGTCAGAAAGGGATATTGCGGTTATAGTCACTGGGTATCTGACACTGAACATTAAGGTGATCAGTAATTGTATTACTGATAAACACTGGGAATTTCTACCGTCTCCTGTCTCTCTGTGGCCTTTACCCACACTCTCCCTTTCATCCACAGGCTGAGCAATGTCGGTCTCACAGATTCTGGTGCCAAGCATCTTGCCTCCGCTCTCAGCACAAACCCTTCACTGACGAAGCTGAACCTGAATGAAAATGAACTAGGAGATTCAGGGGTGAAACTGGTGTCTGAGGCTCTGACGAACTCGGAGTGTAAAATGCAGAAACTGTGGTAAGTGTAAGACTGTGGGAGATTGTCTTTACAGTCACTGGGTGTCTGACGCTGAACATTAATGTGATCAGTAATTGTCTAATTGGTCAACATTCGAGATTCATAGCGTCCACTGTCTCTCGGTGTCCTTCACCCTCACTCCCTCATCTCCAGGTTGTACAAGGTCGGTCTCACTGATGCTGGTGTCGATGATCTCGTCTCCGCTCTCAGTGCAACCCAATCACTGGCAGAGCTGGATCTGGGATCAAACTCGCTCACAGACCAATCTGTCCCCGCTCTTCGCCGCCTCATACTGGCCCTCCCGAATCTGGAGCGGATCTGGTGAGTGATTGTGTTCATATTCAATGTCATAAAATATCAGCGGATCCGCCGGGTTTCCGCTTGTGTTTGTCTGTGAATGTTGTTGAAACATTAACCCTAGTCCTCTGTTGCTGACACTGTTGTGTAATTTGTTATTTCCTCTTCACTCTTCCATCTGTTTCAGGCTGTGGGACAATCGGATCAGTTGGACCGGGGAAGAGGAACTGAAGTCTCTGCAGGAACTCAGATCCGGACTGAGTCTGATACTGTGAACATCTGAATGTGTGCACATCCCCACCCACAGTTTGACAGACTCTCCGCCCACCCCCTCCCCCGCGCCTTTAATGGACTGTGACAGATTTAATTCCCAAAGTTTCTGACGGACCCCGTCTCCAGCAGCGCGCACTGTGACGTCAGAGTCAGTTCCAGAGACGTAATTCCACCTCCGGATCAGCGGAACTGCCTCCGATGTATGTTCAGTCCGGAGAGCGCCCCCAAATGATGCCCTGGGTAATTACACAGACAGTAAGAGCCCGGAGGCAGTGCTCATGGGTCACCAGTCCCGGGATGGGGTAATCCGGGGAGTGAATCCTTTTGCCCACTTTGCTGAGGACGGTACATTCCGCAGTGTGGCCGAAATAATAATGTTAAATTGACAAATACCCACAACCTCAAATTGAAAAACAAACTGTACCTCACATGTCCTTTAGAATTATCCCCATCTGATCTTAAATTCATGGCCCCTTCTACTGGAAATTTCAACCCTGAAGAAAAGATACTGTCTGTCTTGTATATCTGTGCCGCTCATAAACTTAGAAACATCAATCAGATCTACTCTCAGCCTCCTCCGCTCTAGTAAATAAAAACAGTCGCTGTTCGTCTAAACTCCAGTCGTCGCGCATGCTCTCTAATCCAGGTAGCACCCTGGTTAATATTTTCAGCAGCCTCTACAAAGACTCGACATCCTTCCTCTAGTGGGGCCACCAGAGTAAATGCATTACTCTGGGTGCGACCACACTTTGTTAAGCTCTCCACCTTTCTTGTAATACCACGAGCATTTATCTTATTCAGCAGCCTTATGTGCAGCACCTTATCAAATGCCTTCTGAAAATCCAAATAAACAATATCCATTAACTCTCCTTTGTCTGTATTTGCTGTTATTTCCTCAAAAATTGCATCAGGAAAGAGAGATTTCCCTCTCACCACAATCTCCTGTCTTATCACCATATCCTTTCATGCTCTGACTAATCAAGATTCTGTCAACCTCTGCCTTAAATATAACAGATCACCTGTCCTCCTTAGACATCTGTGGCAAAGAATTTCACATATTCTCCACGTTCTGAGTAAACATATTCCTCCTCATCGTTCTAAGTTGACCTCCTTCAGCCCCCTCTATTAGGAGGCTGTGTTTTCTGGTCTCAGACCTCTTCCATCCACCTCCATATCATGAGAAACATCCTCTCTACATCCACTCTATCAAAGCCGTTCAACATTCGATAGGTTTCATTGAAGATCCCAATCATCCTTTTAAATTCCAGTGATTAGCTTCCCAAAGCACCAAAACCTCCTCCTATGACAAGCCTTTCCATTCCGGAATCATTTTTGGGAATCAGTAAATGAAACAGTGTAACTTGGCAAACACCATGCCTGCTCCCTCAAACTCTCAGGGAGACTCTCTCTGTCTGGTTAGAATCACTGAGCACAGCAGTAAGAGTGTAAATAAGTGGAGAGGACTTTGGAGGTCATTCTTGAGTGGGAGATATTAGTGGCCAGTGTTGGAGTATTTAAGTTAAGGATAACAGAATGACATGGTGGAATAGTGGTTAGCATAAGCTTTAAGATTGTGTTTCAATTCCGGCCACTGTCCGAAAGGAGCCTGCACGCTTTCGCTGTGGGAGCTTCCTCTGGCTGCCCCGGTTTCCTCCCACATTCCAAAGATGCACAGGTAGGGTTACTGAGTTGTGGATATGCTGTGTTGGCACCGAATGCATGGCAACACTTGCGAACTGCCACGGCACCTCTCCAACGCAAACAACGTGTTTCCCTATATGTGTCAATGCACATGTGACAAATACGGCTGCTATAGTCATTGTTATCTCTGTGGGGGCTAAGGGCACAGGAAATGCATACACTCGCCCGAGTCCCAACTCCCTCTGTCACCTCAGTCTTGTCTGTCACTATTACTCAAAGCTCTCACGTGGCTTCTCACCTGATGTTGTCTCTGTCTCTGATACAGGGAGTCGATCAATCACAGTCTATCAGCTTCCTCTGACACACCGGACATTAGTAAGACTGTGGGCTCTGACAAATTAAACTTTAATGCACAACGAGTGTTGAAGAGCATCCACGTGATGTACCAAAAAGCGATCAAAAATTGATCACTTCTGGAAGTAAACTTCTTTATATTGAGCCTCAGCAGACGGGCAAGATCTTAAATCAATATTTATCCTGCTTTTTTTTCATTGTAGAGAATGATGCAAAACTTAAAATAGTCAATGCAAATGGTTTTGTGATAGTCTACATCATAGCAGAGGAGGTGCTAAATATCTCAAAATGTATTGAGAAATCTCCAGGCCAACAGCACTGTTGGAATGGAGGGAAATGGGAGAGAACTGGCTGAGATGTATGCATCACTAAAATAGGTGATGTGGAAAACAGTGAACATGGTATCGGGACTTGCAGAGAGATCTTGATCATCTCTTGATGTGATCAAATGAATGGCAGATGGAGTATAATTCAGATTAGTATGTTATTTCATTTCGTCAATAATTGAGAATAGGACTTCCAGGAGGCTGAGGAGGTGATAGATAGGACATAGAGTCACAGGAAAGTATAGCACAGAAACAGGCTGTTCGCCCCATTGAGTCCATGCTGAACCACTTAAAGTGCCCACTGCCATCAACCTGTACTGGGACCATAGCCATCCATACAGATACCACCTGTGTACTAATTCGAACTTCTCTTAAACTTTGAATCGGGTTCATATGCACCACTTATGCTGGCAGCTTATTCCACACGCATGCAACCCTCTGAGTGAAGAAAGTTTCCCTCGTGTTCCCCTGGACATTTTCACCACTCACCATTAACCTAAGACCTCAATTGTAATCTCACCCAGCCTCAGTGAAAGAAGCCTGCCGGTATTTATGCTATCTATACCTCTCATAATGCTGTATACCTGTATCAGGTCTCCTCTCAATCTTCTACGTCCCAAGGAATAAAGTCCTAACCTAGTCAATCTTTCTTTCTAATTTAGATCCTCCAGATCCAGCAACAGCCCTGTAGATTGTCTCCGTACTCTTTCAACCTTGCTTACATCTCTCCTACAGGTCAGGTGATCAAAGTTGCACACAATACTATAAGCCAGGCTTACACAACTTCAACATAACAATACTTTGATTTATGAAGGCCCATCTGCCGTTGTATTCCCAGATTATTTTGCTCTACCACAATCACCAGTGCTCTATTGTTCACTGTGTGAAACCTACCCTTGTGAGGACTTCAGGGTTACATACCTTCTGCCTGATAGTATCTGTGAAAAGATGGCATGGTCTTGATGTTTGATGATAGACGTTGCCTTCTTGAGTAGCACCTCATGTAGAAACTAGTGACAGTGGGGAGGGGTGTGTCTGTAATGTACTGATCTGAGTCATCCACTCTCCCCAGCTCCTTACATTCCTGAACATTCATACTGCCTTGTACAACTTTATTTTTGGACCATCCTCTCTCAACTAGAGCGATTGTTGTGCATGAAAATACCGGCACGTCAGCAGTTTTGGAGATGCTCAGACTGCCCCATGTGGCACCAACAATTATTTCACTGTCATACTCTTTGATCACTTTCTTCCCCATTCTGATGTTTGGTCTGAACCTTTTGACCATGTTTGCAGGCACTTTTGCATTGAGTTGCTGACTCAAAATTTGCTGTTTAAATATTTGCATTAACAAGCAGATGTACAGGTCTACCTAATAAAGTGACAAATGAATATGTGACAAAACAGGACACTACGAGCATATTGTTTGAACAACATTACAAATGTGAAGAATACAATGTACTGTATATTTTTTGTGAATAAATTTTGCATGTCAAGTTTTAGAAAAAAATCTAAACATAGAAAATTCGAGATGAACATATTACAGAGAGATTGAAGTGTTATTGCGAATAAAATAATATCAAGTGAACATGAAGCTGCAGCAAACAATCAGGAAGGTAAAGGACATTTTGTCATCATTGTGAGGGGTTAGAGTTTAGAGGACTACTATTACACAAAGGAGGGTGTGTGACATCACCTGGAATATTATGTCCAGCCTTGGTACCATTATTTAAACAAAAGTAGAGACCAGCATTGAAGGTTGATGAGAAGAGATCCACTCAGCTGAATCCTGGGATGAGGAGGTTGTCCATCCCTGAGGAGCTAAAAGCTTTAGACCTGTGCAGTTTGGAATTTAGAGTAATGAGGGGTGATCTTACTGAAATTTGGAAGGTCCAGAGGGAGATAATAGTGTAGATGTTGAGAAGTTCCCAGGGGTGGGTATGACTCAAATAAGGTGGATGTGGTAACAAGTTGTGTGGTCATTTATAAGTGATGTACATTGGTATTTCTTCTCACTGTGTTAAATCCAGAATCTTAAACACTGGGGTTATGGAATGAAATGGATCAATCTGTGAAGGAATGGAGATTTGAGAGCTTTGTGGAGCTGGTTCAGGAGAGGAGGTGAGGCCAGGGACAAATCACCCAGATCGATTTGAGAAGTGGGTCAGGGTTGAGGAGCTCAGTGACCCAGTCAAGCTCCTGATCTGTTGTGTGTTCCCGTGTGGAGGTGCGGGTGTTTCATGATGTACTTCAAGAGCAGAGGGACGCAATGGACAGTGTTGTAGAATTTAAATCACAATAATAGTGACAGGGATGGGACAGCAGTGATAACTCAGTGGAGAGTAAGACCCGAGGAAGTCTTCACCCTCCAGGTCTCAGCTCCACCTCTCACCTCAGCCTGGTTTCCATCTGTTGTTCAGTGTTCCCCTGTGGCTCCTCACCAGATGTTGCCTCTGTCACTGACAAGAGTCCATCACTCTCGGTCTGATACCTTCCTGTAATAGACCCGTCATTAGTAAAATCTGACCAGTGGAACTCTGCCCACCTTAGATGCTCAGGTCCATCTCTCACCCTGAGGGAGTTCACTCAGTCTGGCCTCTTGCTAATGAAATACCCTCCCTCTACCTCAGGACCTCCTTTAATTACCATGATGGACAATGTAGAGGGTGCTTTACTCTGTCTGGCCACGGGAATGTGAGATGGGAGAGTGTGGAGGGAGCTTCACTATATATCTAATTGTGGGAGTGTGCGATGGTATTGTGTAGAGGCAGATTCACTGTGTCTGACAGCAATATTGTGTGATGGGACCTGTAGAAACAGCTTCACTGTGTCTGACCCCAGGATTGTGTGATGGGATATTGTGCAGGGAGCTGTTCTCCTTGTCTAATCCCTAGGAGTGTGTGATTGGACATTGCAGAGGGAGCTTCACTGCGTGTCTGTTTCCGGGCGTGTGTGATGGGACCATGTAGAGGTAGGAGTTCCCAAACTGGGTCCAGGTACCCTCAGTTAATGGGAGAGGTCCATGGCAGATAAAAGCTGGGAACGCAAACACGAGGAAATCTGCAGATGCTGTAATTTCAAGCAACACACAGAAAAGTTGCTGGTGAACGCAGCAGGCGGGACAGCATCTCTAGGAAGAGATACAGTCGACGTTTCGGGCCAAGACGCCTGATATAGGGAGCTTCACTGTCTGAGTGCGGGAGTGTGAACAGAGGGGACTTTACTGTCACTGATGTGGAACCCAGCAGAGGGAGGGAAGACCCGGACACCCATTCACCCACAGAGGGACGGGGACAGGGGATCAACATCAATTGCCCTGTCTCCCAGTCACCTCTCCCCTCTGCTGAGCTCCGAGATCTCTCCGTCATTGATCGGGGAGCCCCGCCCACCGCGCGATCATCGCGCTCCGCCCTCCGCCCTCACCGTTAGTTCCTGACCGCGCGAACTCCAATCGCTCTCTAGCATTGGCCCATGGCTCCGCCCACAGCGCGAGTTTTAAACTCGCTCCAGCACTGGTCAATACCCCCGCCCTTAGCGCGAACTCCAATCTCCCTCCACCATTGGTCAATAACCCCGCCTACGGCGCGAATTCCAATCGCACTCTACCATTGGTCAATAACCCCGCCTACGGCACGAGCTCCAATCTCTCTCCACCATTGGTCAGTGGCTCCGTACAAGGCGCGAGCTCCAATCGCTCTCCCCCATTGGTCAAGAATTCCTGTCGGTTGCGCGAGCTCCGCTCTGCGCTTTTCATCCATCTGGAAAACTCCGCTCAGTCTGACCGAGTCCGAGCAGCTTCTGAGGTGAGGGAGTGTCCGGTGTTTAGTGAGGGTCTCGGGGGAGGGAGAGAGTCTGAGGTGAGGGAGTGTCCTGTGTTTAGTGAGGGTCTCGGGGGAGGGAGAGAGTCTGAGGTGAGGGAGTGTCCGGTGTTTAGTGAGGGGCTCGCGGTGAGAGAGAGAGTCTGAGGGGAGGGAGTGTCCGGTGTTTAGTGAGGGTCTCGGGGGAGAAAGAGTCTGAGGTGAGGGAGTGTCTGGTGTTTAGTGAGGGTCTCGGGGGAGAAAGAGTCTGAGGTGAGGGAGTGTCTGGTGTTTAGTGAGGGTCTCGGGGGAGGGAGAGAGTCTGAGCAGAGGGAGTGTCCGGTGTGTAGTGAGGGTCTCGGGGGGAGGGAGAGAGTCTGAGGTGAGGGAGTATCCAGTGTTTAGTGAGGGTCTCGGGGGAGGGAAAGAGTCTGAGGTGAGGGAGTGTCCGGTGTGTAGTGAGCGTCTCGGGGGAGGGAGAGAGTCTGAGGTGAGGGAGTGTCTGGTGTTTAGTGAGGGTCTCGGGGGAGGGAGAGAGTCTGAGGTGAGGGAGTGTCTGGTGTTTAGTGAGGGTCTCGGGGGAGGGAGAGAGTCTGAGGTGAGGGAGTGTCCGGTGTTTAGTGAGGGTCTCGGGGGAGGGAGAGAGTCTGAGGTGAGGGAGTGTCCGGTGTGTAGTGAGGGTCTCGGGGCAGGGAGAGAGTCTAAGGTGAGGGAGTGTCCGGTGTTTAGTGAGGGTCTCGGGGGAGGGAGAGAGTCTGAGGTGAGGGAGTGTCCGGTGTGTAGTGAGGGTCTCGGGGGAGGGAGAGAGTCTGAGGGGAGGGAGTGACCGGTGTGTAGTGAGGGTCTCAGGGGGGAAGCAGAGAGTCTGAGGTGAGGGAGTGTCCGGTGTTTAGTGAGGGTCTCGGGGGAGGGAGAGAGTCTGAGGTGAGGGAGTGTCCGGTGTGTAGTGAGGGTCTCGGGGGAGGGAGAGAGTCTGAGGTGAGGGAGTGTCCGGTGTTTAGTGAGGGTCTCGGGGGAGGGAGAGAGTCTGAGGTGAGGGAGTGTCCGGTGTTTAGTGAGGGTCTCGGGGGAGGGAGAGGGTCTGAGGTGAGGGAGTGTCCGGTGTGTAGTGAGGGTCTCGGGGGGAGGGAGAATGTCTGAGGTGAGGGAGTGTCCGGTGTTTAGTGAGGGTCTCGGAGGATGGAGAGAGTCTGAGGGGAGGGAGTGTCCGGTGTTTAGTGAGGGTCTCGGGGGAGGGAGAGAGTCTGAGGTGAGGGAGTGTCTGGTGTTTAGTCAGGGTCTCTGGGGAGGGAGAGAGTCTGAGGTGAGGGAGTGTCCGGTGTGTAGTGAGGGTCTCGGGGGAGGGAGAGTGTCTGAGGTGAGGGAGTATCCGGTGTTTAGTGAGGGTCTCGGGGGAGGGAGAGAGTCTGAGGTGAGGGAGTGTCCAGTGTTTAGTGAGGGTCTCGGGGGAGGGAGAGAGTCTGAGGTGAGGGAGTGTCTGGTGTTTAGTGAGGGTCTCGGGGGAGGGAGAGAGTCTGAGGTGAGGGAGTGTCCGGTGTTTAGTGAGGGTCTAGGGGGTGGGAGAGAGTCTGAGGTGAGGGAGTGTCCGGTGTTTAGTGAGGGTCTCGGGGGAGGGAGAGAGTCTGAGGTGAGGGAGTGTCCGGTGTTTAGTGAGGGTCTCGGGGGAGGGAGAGGGTCTGAGGTGAGGGAGTGTCCGGTGTGTAGTGAGGGTCTCGGGGGGAGGGAGAATGTCTGAGGTGAGGGAGTGTCCGGTGTTTAGTGAGGGTCTCGGAGGATGGAGAGAGTCTGAGGTGAGGGAGTGTCCGGTGTTTAGTGAGGGTCTCGGGGGAGGGAGAGAGTCTGAGGTGAGGGAGTGTCTGGTGTTTAGTCAGGGTCTCTGGGGAGGGAGAGAGTCTGAGGTGAGGGAGTGTCCGGTGTGTAGTGAGGGTCTCGGGGGAGGGAGAGAGTCTGAGGTGAGGGAGTGTCTGGTGTTTAGTGAGGGTCTCGGGGGAGGGAGAGAGTCTGAGGTGAGGGAGTGTCCGGTGTTTAGTGAGGGTCTCGGGGGAGGGAGAGAGTCTGAGGTGAGGGAGTGTCCGGTGTGTAGTGAGGGTCTCGGGGGAGGGAGAGAGTCTGAGGTGAGGGAGTGTCCGGTGTTTAGTGAGGGTCTAGGGGGTGGGAGAGAGTCTGAGGTGAGGGAGTGTCCGGTGTTTAGTGAGGGTCTCGGGGGAGGGAGAGAGTCTGAGGTGAGGGAGTGTCCGGTGTTTAGTGAGGGTCTCGGGGGAGGGAGAGGGTCTGAGGTGAGGGAGTGTCCGGTGTGTAGTGAGGGTCTCAGGGGGAGGGAGAATGTGTGAGGTGAGGGAGTGTCCGGTGTTTAGTGAGGGTCTCGGAGGATGGAGAGAGTCTGAGGTGAGGGAGTGTCCGGTGTTTAGTGAGGGTCTCGGGGGAGGGAGAGAGTCTGAGGTGAGGGAGTGTCTGGTGTTTAGTGAGGGTCTCGGGGGAGGGAGAGAGTCTGAGGTGAGGGAGTGTCCGGTGTTTAGTGAGGGTCTCGGGGGAGGGAGAGAGTCTGAGGTGAGGGAGTGTCCAGTGTTTAGTGAGGGTCACGGGGGAGGGAGAGAGTCTGAGATGAGGGAGTGTATATCCTGTTCCTGTGGTGTGTCAGCCTCCGTATTGGTGAGAACAATGTAGATTCGGGTTCCGCATTGTAGAACACCATCGGTTCGCAGACACCCTCTGAAATCCATGCCTTTGGCATCAGCGACTGAATGTGTAAACAATTTTTCCCAGTATTCCTATCCAAATGGATCTACCGCCGATCAACAAGTAAGGATACCCAGTGAATCCCAGTTTGATTGGCAAATTGAGCTTAAAACTGCCTTGCAACAGAAGGCAAAGTTTCATTGTGAAGACTTGCTCTGCGACTTGCCTTTTAAAATATCCTACTTTGGTGGCAAAAACAGGAAAACAGATTATCTGAATGGTGGCCGATTAGGAAAAGGGGAGGTGCAACGAGACCTGGGTGTCATTATACACCAGTCATTGAAAGTGGGCATGCAGGTACAGCAGGCAGTGAAAAAGGCGAATGGTATGCTGGCATTTATAGCGAGAGGATTTGAGTACAGGAGCAGGGAGGTACTACTGGAGTTGTACAAGGCCTTGGTGAGACCGCACCTGGAGTATTGTGTGCAGTTTTGGTCCCCTAATCTGAGGAAAGACATTCTTGCCATAGAGGGAGTACAAAGAAGGTTCACCAGATTGATTCCTGGGATGGCAGGACTTTCATATGATGAAAGACTGGATCGACGAGGCTTATACTCGTTGGAATTTAGAAGATTGAGGGGGGATCTTATTGAAACGTATAAAATCCTAAAAGGATTGGATAGGCTCGATGCAGGAAGATTGTTCCCGATGTTGGGGAAGTCCAGAACGAGGAGTCACAGTTTGAGGATAAAGGAAAAGACTTTTAGGACCGAGATGAGGAAAAACTTCTTCACACAGAGAGTGGTGAATCTGTGGAATTCTCTGCCACAGGAAACAGTTGAGGCCAGTTCATTGGCTATATTTAAGAGGAAGTTAGATATGGCCCTTGTGGCTAAAGGGATCAGGGGGTATGGAGGGAAGGCTGGTACAGGGTTCTGAGTTGGATAATCAGCCATGATCATACTGAATGGCGGTGCAGGCTTGAAGGGCCGAATGGCCTACTCCTGCAACTATTTTCTATGACTACGGGGTCCTCTGGGAACATGGGGATTCCTGACTGCCTCTGACCACCCCATTAGTAATGCCACCTTTGTAAACAACTTACTCACCGCTCTACAGCTACCTTGAGTTTTGTCTATTATTAAATGTGCGGCCTACACCCGCATATCCGACCGGGTCACTACAGGCAATGTTTTAGCGGATAAGACAGCCAAAAGTGCGGTCGAACCCTTGGTAGTTGTAGTTCCCTCGGTTTCCTTCAAGCAACCTTCCGTGACTTAAGCAGAATGGATTTGCTAGACATGCGGGAGGTACGTACTTTTCAGGGGGATGCCTCTGAGGAGGAACGCAAACTGCGTCCCAGATGGGGTGCCAGAAAGACCCCGATATAGGTTTTTGGATCACCCCAGTGGGACAGGTTTGTGTTCCTGCACAGTTTTTACCAATATTGTACACATCCCGAAAAGGAGCGAATGGTTGGTAACCTGTACCCTGTACACCGGGTACGTCTCCCTTGACAGGTGAACCTTTTTCACGTCTACAAGTTGATTTTATTGAATTGCCTAGAGTGCATTGCTATAGATACTGCATAGTTATTATAGACTTGTTTAATAGATGGATTGAAGCTGTTCCAACTACCAGTAATGCTGCTATGACTGTTGTGAAGGTATTATTACAGGAAATAATTCCCAAGTACGGCCTGCCAGAGATGCTGAGCTCTGACAATGGCCCACACTTAGTGGCGAAAGTAAACAAAGGGGTCTGTAACAAACTTGCTATCAAGCAACAATTCCACTGTGTACACCACCCACAGGCTGCTGGCATAGTGGAGAGAACCAAAGGCAGGAAATTGGCCGAACTAACAGCAGAGACTGGACTCACTTGGTTGAAGGTCCCACCGTCACCCCTATTCCACATGAGGATTACCCCACAGGGAAAACAGGGTTGTCACCAGCTGAAATCATTTATGGACGGTCCATGAGGACACCCTAGGGACCAAGACCTTGTCTACCATTGCTCCCAGAAAGTCTACCAGCAAAATTGGATATGCATACCCTAGGGGAAGAGATGGGGAAATATATATGCCAACTAACCAAAATTCTCCAAGCATTACATTCACAGGTACAACAGGCTTACAAGGAAGAGAACTACCCGACAGAGAGAAGTGACTATCCCACCAATAGAACCTGGGAATTTTGTCCTGATCAAGATCTGGGATTGAGGGAATCTCGGACCTCGGTGGAGAGGACCATATCAGGTGTTACTGACCACTCCCACGGCTGTGAAACGGAAGGGGCAATCTCGGTGGATACATCGAACAGACAACAAACGTGTTACTGAAGGAACTGAGTAGAAGGACTCTCTCGACTAAAGGAAAATGTATTGGTTGATAGTGGTGTTCGTGTTTATGTCTTTGAGAGGGCTCACCCCAGCATCCGGGGGCCCCCATGTTAACACCTTTCTGTCACACAGGTGGAACTAGGGGCCTGCTGGGTTTGTGGTGAAATTCCCCAGCATGGTAAAACTATGGTTCCAATGTCAGTAATGTTACATGCTTAAGGAGATCTGTGTTTTTTGTGAGAATGCGGTAATGGTCTTTTGGAGGTCACCTGATGTGATTTTCCTGCCGATGTGAGGTCAGGTGATGACATGTGCCCCGTGACGAAATAAGGGTTGACTCAGGTGACGCAGTGGGTTTTTGAGTTTGTGGATTTCCAGGTAGAACGTGTTGTGCCTCCGTTTCTGTTACGTGTTTGTTTTTGTGATGCAGTTTCATTTTTAAAACAGAAGGTGTGTTCTCTTACAAGATATTGTATTTGAGCTGGGAATTTGTGGCTGGAAGTGCCAATTCACTCAATTCTGACAGTTTTGAAGGGAGAGTGAAGAATTCATCTAAGTGAAGGATCGAGAGAAGTCGGCATCGGTTGGCAGTTTAATAAAGGATCGACCTTATTGAGTCTTCGTTGGAGAGAACCTGCATTGAGATAACTCTTGCAATAGCGCAATGAGTTCATGCACAAACGCTCTCTCTCTCTAAAAGGAATTTAAGGTCAGTCGATTTAAACTGTTTAATTTCGGCATCGGGAATCCTGTGGACAGAACCGGCAGTAAAGGTGCGTCGGTGAAGAAATCGTTCTCCAGAGAAGTCTCTCCCAATTGAATGTGTAAAACTGTTGGACTTTTGAAGTTATCGCTTTAAGAACTGTACCTGACTGTATCGCTTTAAGAACTGTTTTCAGCATTTAACACTTTAAGAACCAGAGTCGAGTGGCGAGCTGGTGAACAACTGCGTACCTGTTAACCTCCAGTTAAAGTTTTCCTTTGTTTTTACCTCCTTATCGTTTATACGTGTTTAATAAATGTTCGGTTGTTTTTATAAAACCTGTCTCGGTAAATATTCATTGTTGCCGGTTACGCAACAGTAATCCTGAACCAGAGTGAGGAACTCTCAGCCTGAGCTTTCTCAAATAACACCCAGGGAAGTGAGGTGAGGAACTGTGGTCCAGTCAGAGATGACTGTGGCTGTCAGTGTTCTGAGGGATGGTATCTCTCAAACAGAACTTCCTGTACTGGGAAACATGCATCCTGGCCATACTTGCAGGTGCCCAGCAGCGGAGAAGCTGAGACTGAGCGATTTTGGATGATCACTTTTCTCTCCTATGGAGTAGCCAGGAATTCACGAGAGATAATCAATTTGGCTACAGCACTTGAGGAGCTGGCCACAATACTGCAGGGGCCCTGACAGAAACACAGGCCCAAGTAACAGAAATATCCACTGAAATGATTGCAATCCGGCAAACAATCCCACAGAATCGTATGGCTTCAGATTTTATCCTGGCTGAGAAAGGGGAAACCTGTGCTATTATTGACACAGAATGCTGCACCTATATCCCTGATGAGTCTACTAACATTACATCCCTCTCCAAGCACACTGCCAAGGAGACTGACAGCATCAAGAAAGTAGGGCAGGATTTACATGGGTTCACCAAAGGGTCGAAATGGTGGTCTTCGAAGGCCTGTTCAGTAATATGTGGGGCATTATATTGCATTATGGCCGAATAGTTGTACATATGATTGTTATCATTACCGTTGTTGCTTTCTCTGTAAAAAATTACTGCTTTGTAGATCAAGTAATAATCAAAAGGAGGGAATGATAAAGTATGTAAAAGGGTTAATACTTCGTTAAACAATAGCAGCCTGCTTTTCTGAAAGAAACTGCTGATGATCAACAGATGTGCTAAGCCATGCTGAGCCATATTTCTTCTTGAGGGTCGCTAGCTAGGGTTTCAGGATGCTTATCTCCCTGTGCACTCATGCATAGAGATAGGACAGCTTCAGTCTGTTCCGTGTGTGTAAGCCATTATGACTATTTTGTAATTTGTCTTTAGGGGCTGTCATGTAGTAAATAACTTTGGCTCCAGCCTGTCTTGTGTGGGGGGTATCTGGACGGATATATCTGTGGTGTAAGGGGAATTGTTAGTCAGTTAGTGGATTGGGCGGGAACAGTCATAGACTGAGTAAGCCCCGGGTGCTTGGAATAAAGAGCTTGTACTTAAACGGTCTCTGAGTGACTTTATCTGGATTCGACTTCCACAGAATAGGAGTGGTTTTAAAGGGCTGGGCTGCTGGAAGCACATTACCAGACCTGGAGTGATTGCAGCTGGGTCTGACAGAGGCATAACTGGCTCTTCTGGGCACATTCAGTCTCACTCCAACTAATTCCTACCTTCCTTTGTACAGGTACGTAATGTCTAAAGGACTAGTGTTTGAGCAAATCAGACTCACCAAACTTTCTCCTGACTGAATCACTGGAATCTCCGAGTCAGATGAGTTCTCTCCAGTTGATGCTCTCAATCCTCGGGCTGGTTCACTTGTTGCTGTTCCCTCGTCTTCAGTCGTGGTTTGCTTCCATTTGGGGTTTTTCTTCCAATAAATCTCTCACCGCAGGCCTAACTTTAACATGTAATGAAGCCCATTAACAATAAAAAGGAGAACCAAACATATCTGCTTCATGTTTCTAAGAACAAAACTCACTGAAATTTAAACGTTGAAGGCAAATATAATCATCTCAGTGAACAATCTTTTATTGTCCCTCACACATCACAAAACGATATGTGATAAGAAGGAGCCATCAGTCAGTCATGGTAACACATAAGACACAGGAACAGAATTAGGTGATTAGATCCATCTGGTCTGCCCCATCACTCAACCATAGCTGAGTTTTATTCCAACACCATATTCCTGCCTTCCTCCTGTAAACCTGAAGCTACTTAGCAATCATGAACATATTAATTTCTGTCATAAATATACCCAAATGGCAGCTTCAACCAATCTCTGCGGCAACAAGTTCCACAGATCAGACATATTTTCCCCAAATTTTTTTTCTCATCTGAGTTTTTAAGGGAAGCATCTTTATTCTGAGACTCTACTGTGAGATTACAGACTCTCTATCTAATGGAAACATCCTCTCCATGTCCACTGTATCCAGGCTTTTCAGCATTCGGTGAGTTTACTTAACCATACATCCCCCCCCACCACCCCCAATATCCCTCTGAACTCCATTGAGCACAGGTCCAGAACCATCAAATGCTCCTCATACATAAAGCTGATCATTGCTGAAATGCCGAGGGGTGATTGGTAAGTTCGTGGCCTAAGGTGGAAGGCGCCAATTTTAGAAAACCTAGCATTTTTCAATTATCTGAAACAGAAATACCACAAAAGTTATTAACTCCAAACTTTCTGCCTAATCACTCAAAGAGTTGAACTACACGTGCATGTAACGAGAGCTGTATAACTTTAGACCGTCTAACTTAGGCCACGAACTTATCAATCGCCCCTCTTACAGCTCCGACACCTAAAAAAATTGCCTGCACCCCTGCTCCGGCCGTCCGGTAGAATAGTGCTCCTTTCTCAATGCCCTAACCCAGATTTACACAACCATGAGGAAATCTTACTCACCGCCGCCCGGACGGCACACACCGGCAACTGCGCATGCGTTTAGCGGGAGGTTCTCCGCAGCACCTCCGGTGTCCGGAGGTCTGCTCATCCCACCAGTGGCTGGAGGTCCATGCTGCGCCACCGGTGGCCGGAGGTCCATGCAGCGCCACCGGTGGCCGGAGGTCCATGCAGCGCCACCGGTGGCCGGAGGTCCATGCAGCGCCACCGGTGGCCGGAGATCATTCAGACAGACCTCCTCCGGCAGGCACTGCATAAGGAGGGCATTAAGGTGGGGGGAAGCGTTTCCCTGACCAAAGTTGGGATCCCCGGCATACGTGGCATAAATGGAAGCAAACCTGTCAAAAAACTCGGGACCGTCCTCGTCTTTCCGAGGTTTACAATTCAATACTCTGATGAGATCCATTGGTTGGGACAAGGCCCTTCTCAGGGTGTCTCCAATGCGTTGGATCTGGTCCGGGCCCTGGGGGAAAGCGGCACTAAAAGCCGCCCAATCTGCATGGCCCCCTTGGGCCTAACGCCATTTCTCCTGTTCCACAGGATTAAGGGCCATGTAACAGAGGCAATAAAGGTCCTGGGGAGTAGCCTGATAGATTCGGATTACTCGTAGTAGGTGATCTATGAACCCTTCGGGATCGGTCTTTTTGTCGGGGTCCCCTTGCATTATCATGGCCATTTCCCGAGGCTTCCAAGGAGTGTATACCTCAATAGTTGGTCCCTGATTATGCTGGCCTGCCTGGGGATTAGGCACAGTCCTAAATGGGAACTGTCAGGTCAACGGAGGCCAGTCATTCTCGGACTCATGATCAAAATTAGAGTTGGGGTCTGGATCATCAGGGTCCTGGGGATCTAGGGTGGGACCATGGCCCAACAGTCCGTCAGTTGGGCGAGCCACCGCGTTGCGCTTCGGCTGGGGCTTTGGGACTGGAAGCTGTGTGGTCCGCCAGTGAGTTCGGGTAGCAATATAGTCCGAAAATTGTGGGGTACCTGATCCACCATCAGTGATAGTCCCGGGAAGTATGGAGGATGCCGGGACGGGGGCCGTCACAGGGGCTGATGTGGGGGTAGGAGAATAGGGGGTGGTTTCGAGACCTGACCTGAAGGATTTGGTAAACCAGGTGGGGGAGGGAGTGGGATTCCTGCAGGGGGCTGAAGGAATTATTACATCCTCATTGTCGGTTTCTTCGACGGTGTCAAATGAAATCTGCAGTCCTGACATATCCAAAGGTGCATCATTCCCGGTTGATTTAATTTGTTGTTTATCAAATAATTCACATAAGGCCTTTACAACCACATATGGTCGGACCTGGCCCTGATCATCGGTAATAGGGATGTTTCGTTTTTTGGCATTTTCTTCCCAGGATGTCTGTCTGGAACGCTCATTCAATCTGTCCGCTACTTTTACCCACATTGTAATCAAATCTTTCCATTATTGAGAGCAATTTTGCTTCTAGACTTCAGTCTCTGTTTTTTTGCATTTGTCCATGTCCCAAGTTCCCCCCAACGGCCAATTTCCACCACCACCACCAATCTTTTATTTAAGCGCGCACTAAGACGTCTTAGGTTCTTTTCTAGCTCCGAATTTTCCTTACACATCTTTCCGAGTGGGGTGGTAATGTCCCCCTTATCCACAGTCTGACCCATGTTTATCACTTTACTCCCAAATCCACTTCAAGGTCCTGACCTTCGCGTGGGAGATTTCCCCTCTTGACAACCGGTCTAAGGCTGGATGCAGTTTCAGTGAAATATCACCCGTCCCTCCCCGAATCTTTTACTGCAGTACTCGTGTGCGAGGCGACCCCAACTCAGTCAGTCGTAGAAAAGCGAGATTTCCACTAGTTCACAAGTGTACCTAAAACGTTGCTGCAGCATCCGGATGGACTGCAGGGGAGAGCCACTTCCCCTGTGTTTGGCCAAACGTCTGCTCTGCCCTGTGCTGATCAATTTAATCTACACGCCCCGTCCCCTCCTACGCCAATTAGAATGGTTACCAGCTTCAAAATGTAATAGGTTATTGCCACGAACCCGCTGACCAATTTGCTGTAACACACTCAAAGAAAAATGTAATAGGTCACTACCAATGATCCGCTGCCCAATTTATTAGCACCGGCAGGCTTTAATACTCATAATACTTCATCGGGGATTGTAACCCCTCATTGAGGTCCTGGACCTCCAAAACAAATCGTGCGCGTCGGCCCCTGGCCCCGGAGTCCCGGACTCCCTGTTTCTCAGACACTATTTCACTGCGTGTCGGCCCCTGGTCTCGGAGTCCCGGACTCCCTGTTTCTCAGACACTATTTCACTGCGTGTCGGCCCCTGATCTCGGAGTCCCCGACTCCCTGTTTCTCAGACACTGTTTCACTGCGTGTCGGCCCCTGGTCTCGGAGTCCCGGACTCCCTGTTTCTCAGACACTATTTCACTGCGTGTCGGCCCCTGGTCTCGGAGTCCCGGACTCCCGGTTTCTCAGACACTATTTCACTGCGTGTCGGCCCCTGGTCTCGGAGTCCGGGACTCCCTGTTTCTCAGACACTATTTCACTGCGTGTCGGCCCCTGGTCTCGGAGTCCCGGATTCCCTGTTTCTCAGACACTATTTCACTGCGTGTCGGCCCCTGGTCCCGGACTCCCCGACTCCCTGTTTCTCAGACACTATTTCACTGCGTGTCGGCCCCTGGCCCCGGAGTCCCGGACTCCCCGTTTCTCAGACACTATTTCACTGCGTGTCGGCCCCTGGTCCCGGAGTCCCGACTCCCCGTTTCTCAGACACTATTTCACTGCGTGTCGGCCCCTGGTCTCGGAGTCCCGGACTCCCTGTTTCTCAGACACTATTTCACTGCGTGTCGGCCCCTGGTCTCGGAGTCCCGGACTCCCTTTTTCTCAGACACTGTTTCACTGCGTGTCGGCCCCTGATCTCGGAGTCCCCGACTCCCCGTTTCTCAGACACTATTTCACTGCGTGTCGGCCCCTGGTCTCGGAGTTCCCGACTCCCTGTTTCTCAGACACTATTTCTCATACAGATTCTCATACAGAAATCCGTCAACGTTAAAACCACTTCCCCTCGTGGCCTCTACCGACTGTGGTCCGTGGAGTCCGCTGAGCAGCTCAGCAGGAACCCTGAGGGGAACAAGCAACCAAAGGAGACCGTGAGAGGACCGGGGGAAAGTCACCCCGTGGGCCCGCCCGTCTCAGCGGCGTCCAGTGGATCGCTAGTTCACTAACACCAGGGCCGCTGGAGGCTCCCGTTGGGACTCCTGGCTGGCTCGCCAAGTTGTCCTTATCAATTCACCATTCACTCAGAGACCACGATCAATTCTTTATTCAACCTGATCCGAGCAGAGGTAACCACCATACGCTTCTACAGCGTCTGGCAGTCAGCTCTGCCCAGCACGAGTACAAGGTTACATTTATATCCAAAAGAAAGGTTTCAGTTAGCAGCTGTTTCCCCTGTCCACGCTTATGACAGTTTAGTGGTCAGCAATTTCATCAGGGTCACAACAGCTTCAGGTGCAGAGGTACAGGTCAGTCAGCGCTTCTGTTCTGAGAGATGAGCATGCAGTTGCAACATCCTAACCGTGCCCGGTTCTGTTGTCTAGTTCCCGCCCCTGCTATATTTTCCAGGTCACATACACCATTTAACCCTTCCTATCCCGTACTCCAACCCCCTTTTCACTTACACAAAGAAGGTTGAAAAGTTTGTCTGGACCGAGCCTTGTCAGGATGCATTTGATCGATTGAAAGTTATTATTTGAGATTAGGCCAATCAATGTAGGGTCGTCAGTGAATTTAATTAGCAGATTGGATCTGTGGGTGGCTACACAAGTCATGGTTGCACAGAGAGTAAAGGAGGGGGCCAAGGAGACAACCCTGTGGGGTATGTGTACTGAGGGTCAGAGAGACAGAGATGAGGGAGCCCACTCTTACCACCTGCCGGCGATCTGACAGGATGTCCAGGATCCAGCTACACAAGGCAGGGTGAGGGCCGAGGTCTCTGAGCTTCTTGTCGATACTTTACGCCTTCGTATGGCTACTGCTCTGCCCGTGACTGCAAGGAACTGCAGAGAACTTTGGTCTCACATGGGAACATCAGAGAAACAAGCCTCCCCTCCATGGACTCTTCCTACACTTCCCCTGCGTCGGAAAAGCAGGACATGTACTCAAAGATCCTCACAACCCGGACATTCTTGCTGCCAACCCGCTCCCCCATCGGGGAAGAGATACAAAAGTCTTAAAGCGCGTACCACCAGGTTCAAGGACGGCTTCCTGTCTGCGGTTATAAGCCAAATGAATGGTCTCCAGTCCGATAAAATGGACTCGACCTCACAATGTAATTCGACGTGACCCTGCACCATATGTCTATCTGCACTGCACTTTCTCTACAGCCATAATGCTTTGTTACAGTTATTGTTTTGTCGTATATCAGATCAATGTACTGTAGTAATGTATCGATCTGTGTGGATGGTACGTCAGGCAAGAATTTCACTGTAGCTCAGTACGTGATGATAATAAACAAATTCCCATTTTAATTGTGTGGAAATATTAGACAGACTGAGCTCCTGCTCTGGAACCACAGAAGGAAACTTAACTGTTGTAATTTCTGAGGAATGCAGATAAATAGATAAGGCTTCAATCTCGCTTTACGATCTGCGGTGACTGGGATCAGGTGACCGGTGTGGGTCTCCCATACCAATATCAGAATCAGGTTTAATAGCACCGGCATATATCATGAAATTCATTGTCTCTGCAGCAGCAGTAGAACCTAATTCATAACAATAGATTTTAACAATTGTGATTTAAAATAAGAACATACATATTAAACAGTTAAATGATGTAAGTAGTACAACATAAAAATAAACTATTTTAATTGTGTGGAACTATTTGACTGACTGGGTTGTTGCATTGCAAATTCTGGAGTGAAGCTTAACTAAACTACACATTTATGAGAAGCTCAGATAAATAGAAAAGGCTAAATTCTCACATAAATGGGCCATAGATCCAGAAACATTGGCTGCACTTCAGCAGGTAAAAACAGTGGAATGAAACATGCTGAAAATATTGCAGATAAAAACATATTGTCCACCCACGACGAGAGGACGTGACAGATCCGGATCTCACTGCCTTGTCTGAATGGGCAGAAGATGAAGCTACACGGACACGTTGAGCAGTGACCGGCAGATGCTGCAGATCTGCGGGGAAATGTGAACAGGAAATGGGATCAGGTGACGGGTGGAGGGTCTCCCACCTGAACAGGTGACTCTGCTCCTCACCCCTCACCCGCTGCCCGACCCATCCGCCACATTTCCCACATTATTGCATAGTTACATATCCCTCCATATCTTCCCTGTCCCTTTCCCTCCACCTCCAGGTCACAGAGTTATGGGCTCGATTCCCATCCCGATCAAACACACTTTTCAGACACAAACTGGAAATGTGCAGGTTTCATTTAAATCAGTCTGTGTTTATAAACACTAATTTCTATTCACATTCCTCCGGCCTCACTGGACAGGAACACTGAAACACCAAGTGATAAACAGCAGGAGGTGGCCATTCAGCCCCTCTAACCATCAACAAGATGGCGGCTGCTCTCCCATCTCAGCCACATGTTTCTGTCCGATCCTCATTTCCTCGATCCCTTCAGTCTCCACACATCTGCCGGCCTCTGTTTTATGTGAGGACGATCACTGAGTCTTCACCGCCCTCTGTGGTGGGGATTTACGGACATTCACCACCCTCGGAGTGGAGACATTTCCCCTCATCTCAGTCCCGGACAGTCCACCCCCTTTTTCAGAGACTGGGATCCCTGGTTCAACCGGTAAAGATGTTGTGCATTTCAATGTGTTCAACTCTCAGTCCTCGATTCTCTAAATGAAAGGGTTATCACATTTGATCTTTCTTCATATGATGACCCACCACTCCAGGGATCAGTCTGGTGAATCTTCATTGCACTCTCAATAACAAATACTCTCTAACCTCTCTGTTAACCCTCTATGGAATTAATTTCCATCTTCTGCAGCCCCGTGTTGCCCCAACCACTCACCTCCCACCCCTGTCACTATTTCCACCTTCCCATCTCCCCCTCACCTGGACCCACCTCTCACTCCCCAGCTCTTGCCCCATCCCCACCCCTCACCTCTTTTCTCGGACTATTTCCCGTCCACTCTCAGTCCAGAGGGAGGGTCTCGGCCCGAAATGTTGACGGTCCATTTCCCTCCACAGATGCTGCCCGACCCACTGAGTTCCTCCGGCAGTTTGTTCTTTGGTCTGTATAACCCGTGTTAGTGTGGGGAGCGGGATTTTACACCATATTCCCGGTACAATCTCAACAAAACACAAATAATTGTCACTTTGCCCGGACCATTGGCCCCGCTCGCAGGGCAACAGTCTGCCGGTGTTTGCCCCCAATGTGGTGAATCGCCACCACCGTGGGCTCAGACATTTCCACAGATGAGCCCCTCCTGTCCCCACCGGGACAAACATCCTGTCCGCCCCCTCTCTCACCGTCTTCATCCTCTCCCTCCCCGGGGAACCGGCATCAAACCGACGGGCCGAGCGGTCTCCTCCTACCTCTCAGCGATACATCAGACTCCGGCCGCAGGAGACGCTTCACAAACGCCCCAACTTCCCTCGGAGGGAAATGGAAATAAATCAGAAAGCGGACATTTACTTTGGGATTTGTTCCGGTTTAAAGCCAGAACTGCGGCAGGGGACAGGGGTAACGCCCTCTCGGCTGGTCCGCCTCCACTATTGGTTGTAACCAGTGATTGACATCGCTTCGCACCAATGGCTCTGCAATCAGTCCAATTCCTCGGTTGACTGTTCGGGGGCGGGGGCGTAGCTCGAGCTCAGTCGCCGTTAAACCGAAAAAGCTCGAGCACAGCAGCGCGTGTGTGACGTAAGGCACCGTGCTTGTGAGCAGATGCAGATACGGGGAGATCATGGGTGACGTCAGGCGCGTGCGGAGGGGCTGCTGGGTGACGTCGGTGCGTGGGGGGGCTGATGTGTGACGTCACGTGAGGGGGGAGCGCTTCAATTTTAAAACAGCTTTTGTTGGGTCCGATCTGGAACAACAAAATTAAATTCGGGTTTCATCGGGAGCGGATCCGGTGTTGTGAGATGTGTCCGGCTGTGCCGTGTTGTTGGTGGAGTGGGCAGCGGGGTGTTTGTCTCCGGGCTCTCCTCAGCCCCGGTTTTCACTTTGCGACCGAGCCCGGGCCGTGGATCAATTCCTTGTGGTTCTGCAGGGGGTTTGGGGCGAAGGGACAGTCTGTCTGTCTGTCTGTCTGTGTGGGTCGGGGTTATGAGTGGGTCCCGGGACACATTAACTTGTAAACACCGGACCATCTGGTGAATTGGATCAGATAGCTTCGCTCGCCTGTCCTTTCAGGAAACAACACTTCTCTCTTCATATTAATGACTGTCTAAACTTGCTGTGAACAAGATTCTGTGTTACAAGATTGTGAGTTACAGAGTCTAGGACAGCTGTCACCGTCATGGGCTGCGAGTGCAGACAGGGATTGGGGTCACTGAGCTGTGCATCAGAGAAGGACACGGGTTTGTACAGCCTCCTGTGAGGTAGAAATGTCCACACGGTGAATTCGGATCTGCTGGCACATCGGGAGTCTGAAAGGGAAAGGGAATAGGGAAGGGGCTGAGCAGAGAGTTTTAACAGGGGTGGAGGGGTACAGGAGCTGTCTGATAGATCGTTTTAATTGTTTTTTATAATCTCACAGATGGTGACTGAGGACGAAGCTTGTTGACGGAAGATACCCGGAGGCGAGCAGCTCAGACACGGGATCAGGAATTGAATTGAATTGACTTTATTTCTTACATCCATCAGGAGTAAAAATCTTTACATTACGTCTCCATCTAAATGTGCAACGTGCAATCATAGTAATTTATAATAGTTTATAATAAATAAAACAGACAATGTAATATAGAGTACACTCAAATCAATGTGAGTTCATCAGTCTGACGGCCTGGTGGAAGAAGCTGTCCCGGAGCCTGTTGGTCCTGGCTTTTATGTTGCTGTACCGCTTCCCGTATGGTATCAGGAGAGTGACAGTGATGTGATTTCCTGTGTCACGGGTACAGACAGTCATCTCAAGTGAGGAGTTTGTGTGGAGATGCAGCTTCCCTGGAGATGGAGGAAAGAGGACACTTTGTAATGTTGTGAAGGGACCTGTCTCCACCACCACCTCGGGCAGTGTGTTCCAGATTTCAGCTACGCTCTGAGTGAAACATCACTTCCTCAGATCCCTCTAAACCTCTTCGTCCTCTGTTTAAATCTGTGCCCTCTGATCAGTGACACCTCTGTCCCAGGATCGTGGCCGACATGGGCATCAGTGAGGCCTTTGACAAGGTTCAGCATGGTAAGTTGCTGTGGAAAGTTAGATCACATGGGATCCAGGGAGAGCTGGCTAACTGGATGCACAGTTGTCTTGATGGTAGGAAGCAGAGAGTGATGGTGGGAGGCTGTTTATTGGACTCAAGGCCCGTGCCTAGTGATATTCCCCAGGGTTACACCCCATTGCTATCATTATTCATTGATATTTAATTTTATTTGCATTTACACAGTTTGTTGAATTCTATGCTCTACTTGATCTTTCACTGATCCTGTTACTATTCTATAGATTTGCTAAGTGTTCCTGTTGGATAAATGACCTCAGGGTTGTATGTGGTGACATATGTACTCTGATAATAAAATTCGTTTTGAACTTTGAACATTGCTACTTGTCATCTAAATCAATAATTTGGTTGAGAACTACAGGGTATGGATAGTAGGTTTGCAGCAAGTAAATTCAAACAAGTACCTTTTCTGAAAGATATTAAGTATAAACTCTCTGCTCTGTTTCCCTCTCCGCACTCGACCACCCCCTCCCCTTATTGCCTCCCTCTCTGCCCCGTCCGCCCTCTCAGCCCCACATTAGAGATAAGTTCAGTGTCGGCATTGACTAGAAGGGCCAAAGGGCCTGTTTCAGTGCAGCTGGGCTCTGTGACTCTAATAATATTCTGATTTGTAATTTCCACAGTCACTGCTTTGCTGCCAATGGCTGAACCCAGAAATTTACACAAACAAGAATTGAAAGACTCTTAGCTGGCTACAGAAAGCGTTTACAAGCTGTGATATTTGCTAAAGGGTGTGTTACTAAGTACTGACCATGCAGGGTGCCCAAACATTTGCGTCGGGCCCTTTTCCTTTTTTGTAATTTTCAAACTGTAAAAGATGGAAATAAAAAAGTAATCTTGCATAAGATATTAAAGAAATGTGTCATATTTAACTTCATGCCTTTTGGAAATCAGGTCATCTTTTACTCACTTAGCTATTCACAGTAACAGAAATTTTGACCAGGGGTGCCCAAACTTTTGCACGCCACTGTATATATCCTGTGCCTTCCGAATTGCTGCCAGAAATTACTGCCATTGCTGCTCTGTTTTCATCCTTGCCCATGTTCTTTTCAAATCAATTTTGACCAATTTTTCTTTCATGCCTCTCTAATTCTCTTTATTTCACATCTGACTTTAGCTTCTCCTTCTCTAATGTCAGGGTGAATTTGATCGTATTAAGATCACTTGCCCCTAAGGTTTCTTTGAACAAAAGTGACCTAATTAATTCCGGTTCATTACAACACCCAATCCAGAATAGCTGATCCCCAAGTGGTCTCAACCATGAACTGCTCTAAAAAAGCATCTTGTAGGCATTCGAGGAATTCCTCCTCTTGAGACCAACACCATCCTAATTTTCCTAATCACCTGCATGACAATCCCCCATGACTATTGTAACATTGCCCTTTTGGCACACATTTTCTAACTTCCATTGTAACTTGTGGACCACATACTTACTACTGTTTGGAGGTCTCTGTACAATTCCCATCAGGGATTTTTTTTTTTTTTTTTTTACATGTGCTGTTCCTTAATTCTATCCACAGATTCCACACATTCCAACCTTATGCCAACTCTTTCTACTGATTCTATTTACTATTTTACCAACACAGCCACACATCCCACCACCAGCTTGTTCTTTCAAGAAGCATGTAAGTATCTGGGAAACAAGTGGACGTGCAGATGCTAGAAATCTAGAGAACTACACACAAAGTGCTGAAGGATCTCAGCACGTCAGGCAGCATCTATGGATGGGAATCAACATTTCCAGCCAAGACCCTTCAGCGGGACTCTTGACACCCACGTATCTGGAATATCAACAAGCAAAGAAAATAGAAAGTAGTGCGAAATAGGGAGAACCTTTGTCAAAATTTAGTTCAAGACTTAAAAAAACCTGCCAAACAGAGCTCAATAGTTAACAAATACAACAAAGGCAATAAACACTTTCATCAATACCGACATTGACTTTTTTATATATAAAAATATCTTTGTCCCATTTCAATCAGTAAAATTAAGAAAGATCCAGAACTGATATGACAGCTTTAGAAAAGACTATTTACACTCAGACTCAGTTAGATTAACACTACCTCGGACAGGAGGAGGAAGGGGAATAACACACATGGAAAAAAAATCACACAAGTCAGATAAAACTTCTAAGTATATATTTTCATCAAAAATGAACAGTATTCATTGCTCCATGTGTGTATATGCAATCGTGGTAAGAAATACAGACCAGAAAACTTAAATGAGAGGCTAACTCAGAAATGAATCATCACTATGGAAGAAAACATTAACCAGTGGAATGAGTACGACCCTCCATGGGAGAAATCCCAATGACCTGAGCAGACAAGATGTTGACAAGGTAGCATCGAGCACCTGACTGAGAGTTGGAGACCTCTTCCCAGAAACAGAGGGGTTCCTTGCAGAAATATAGGACAAGGTGGTCAACAATATGAAAAAAAATCGAAAATACATGAAATACAAACAAACAAGGCAATAAATACAGAAAATGCCGAGAGAAACCAGACACTATCCAACACATTCCAGGATCCTGCAGCAGTTTAACTCAATCTGATTACTTATGCAGGTACAATCAAGTGGCAAATATATTTCACCATAATCTTGCTTTAACACACAAACTTATGAATGACAACCGTAACTTCATTAAGGCACTATAAATTCAGGCCTGATCCAGATAGGGACAGTATCTCACAATTTACATGATAATCAATACATTATTACAGATAGGATAATCTAAAATAACCGTCCAGATATATTATTACTGGAACAACTCCCTCAATAGATAAAATCATCCCAACACATACATGTTTCAGCGTTGGTACATCAATCTGATGGCCTGGTGGAAGAAGCTGTCCCGGAGCCTGTTGGTCCTGGCTTTTATGTTGCGGTACCGCTTCCCGGATGGTATCAGGAGAGTGACAGTGATGTGATTCCCTGTGTCACGGGTACAGACAGTCATCTCAAGTGAGGAGTTTGTGTGGAGATGCAGCTTCCCTGGAGATGGAGGAAAGAGGACACACCAACAGGTGGAACCAGCTGTGGGAAGACATGGTTTGTCAGGTCTGACGATGAGCTGAATGTACCATAACCTTGAGACTGAATCAGAAAACCATTCTGAGGGTATTTGAAATGTCAGAAGCAGGGGAGATGTGATCACATGTGCAGAGGGCAGGGGTTGTGTCTCCATCAGACCCTCAGTGAAATGGTTCAAGTTACAATGTGCAGGGCTGAAAGCACAGTGTTTGGGGCCGGATTTAGTCACTGATTCTGACACAGTGAGAGGGTTAGTTCTGCCGTAAGGAGGAAACATTAATGGAGAAAGAGACAGGAACTTCATCAATTCTACACGGGTCCCATTTATCAGCACTTGGCTCTTAGCCGACTGTATCTCAGCAGTTTCTTTCTTTTTTCTTTTCAAATCTTTTTATTATTATTATATTATTCAAAAATAATACGAGTACATCAAATTAAGCAACACAATGTCTAGAGGAAAAAAATTTAAACAGTACAATTCCAAATTCAAATACTTTAGGTCAACTGCCCACTCTCAGTGATTTTAACCGTGGCTTTTGGTGTTCCATTCACGGTGCCACATCTCTCCATCTTCTTTACCACATCCATTCCTTCTACCACAGATCCAAACACAACATGTTTCCCATCCAACCAGCCGCTCCTTGTGATGCATATGAAGAACTGGGAACCATTTGTATTTGGTCCAGCATTGGCCATGGACAGGATGCCTGGCCCCGTGTGCTTCAGCTGAAAATTCTCATCTTTAAACTTCTCCCCATAGATGGACTTGCCTCCAGTGCCGTCATGTTTTGTGAAGTCGCCACCCTGGCACATGAAGCCAGGAATGATTCTGTGGAACGTTGAACCTTTGTAACCGAAACCCTTCTCGCCTGTGCATAATGCACGGAAGTTTTCTGCAGTCTTTGGGACAATATCTGGTCTTAGCTCCATCACTAGGCGACCCTGGGGTTTATCCCGAATAGAGATGTCCATAAAAACCTTGGGGTTTTTGCCGGCCATGGTTCTGCAGTTTCCGAGGTCGGAGAAAAACGCAAGCGGTAAGCTGTACACTGCCTTTGTCACTGTGCGACGATGCAGCCAAAAAGCGGAGAAGCGATACCCACAACTGTCCGGACCCTTTCGGATCCTGCTAGTATTCCCTCTATTAAGTTAGACCGACTGTCTACAGGACACCGATTTATCCTACTTCTCTCCAACGTTTGAAGTAGGTTTGGTGTAATTTCTCTCAATCTTGGACAGAAGTTGTCTTTTTCTCCCTCGTCGCGAAAGCTCTTTTGGAATATAGCTGATCGTGTAAAATAGCTGATATTTCACCAACCAAATGAGAGAGGCGGACCTGGTTTGTATGAATACTCCTCCTCTCAGCTGATAGTCCTGTCGAACTGTTCCGCCCGCCCTCTCTAGCGTCTGATGTTAGTGCAAGCACTCATTTAAGGAGGTATTTCTTAACTTACAGCAAAAGTCTGGAGGAAGAAACGCCCCACGAGAAGGGTGCACCATCTGTGGAGAATTCCCAAGGAAGTTAGGATGCTATATCTTTGAAATAATATACGTTGTAATGAGGATTAATTAATTGATGGTAGTCAAGAGGACTGGGAAAGTTTAAAACTACAAGGTATGCCACAAAAATTGTAAAGAATGTGGGACACATGAGTAAATTATTAAAAATATTGATGGGGTTTTTACAGAAATACAAGCAAAAAGCCAAAAGTAATGTTGGTTTTTGAGGCTGATTGTAAAATTGGGAATGAGAAGGTACAGATTCTAAATAATGAAAATAATAACAGATTGCAAAGGTCTGTAGGGAGAGAGATTTTTTTTATTTTTATCAGTGAAAAAGTACAGGACAAATTTGTAACTTTACAAATGAGTGGCATCAGAGATAGTGGATGCATTGGTTGTAATCTGAGGAGACCGGATGTATGTTCTCAAATTTGTTGAAAATATAAAGATAAGTGGCTTATCAGGTGATGCAGAGTACACAAGAGCCTGCAACGTGATGAGCACAGGTTAAGTGGATGAGCAGGAAAGTGGCCTTTGAAATATAATATAGAACAAAATATGAAGTTGCCTGCCTGCTCTGGAAAGAAGAAAGACAAACCTGATTGTTAAATAGAGAGGTGTTTAGAGAATGTTGCAGTGCAAACTCAATCTCTAGCACACAAAAAGGGTGTGTAGGTTAAACAAATATGCAGAAAGGCCAATGGAATGTTGGCCTTTATTGTAAGGGTTATGGAATACAAGGGTAAGGATATTTTGTAGCAACTTTATTGGGAGCTCGTGAGACAACACCTGGCGTTCTGTGTACAGTTTAGATCTCGTCTTTAATAAAGGACATACTTGAATCAGGGGATTCACATATGGGGGCGAGGGGTGAGCGTGTAGGGAACAATGAGAAGTGATCTTACTGAAGCAAGATTCTGAGGGTGTTGTCAGACAAGATGCTGAGACGATGTTTCTCCAAGTGAGGATATCGAGAAAATGGGATATAGTTTGAGTAATTGGTTTCCCATTGATCAGGAGATGAAGACGAATTTCTTCTGCAGGTTGTGATCCTTTGGAATTCTCCACGTTAAGAGTTATGGTAGAGCCATAGAATATGCAATATATTGTAGGCATATGAACTACATGGAAATCTACAGGTGCAGAGAGAGAGTTGGAAAGTGGTGTAGAGGCCAAAACCAGATCAATAATGATCTTATTGCATGGGGTAGTGGGGATGAAGAGCCATTTGGCTCATGCTCTGTTTCTGATGCATTTAACTCAATGGAGCATTGAGAAGTTTTGCAATGTAGACAACGGTTTTGTATTTGATCATAGAGTACAATTGGCAATTAGTCGATGAACAAAGGAAGCAGTGACAGTGAAGAAAGTGGACACCACACATGCTCGTGACTACCCTGATAACATCAAGAGAGAAATATGCATCAATAAGATGTTGAACCATGAAAAGACTGTCGGCTTTTATGGGCATCGTCGAGGCCCATATCCAATACTTGTTTTTGGAGTATTGCAGTGGAGGAGAGCTCTTTGATAGAATAGGTAGGATCTGTGCTAAAACTTAGGGTTTAAAATAGAGAAGTTTGGGGTGAGGGGGGAAGGGTTAAAGATGTTTTGTATACGGATTGGCTAATTGTAATAATTTTGGTTATACCGTTGCTGTCACTTTTACAGATATATTTGTGTGGGTTTTTTAGTAATTGCACCTTTGTGTCCTGAGCTGGAAAAAGCTGGCATCCACTCCCAGACATTCTCCCTATAGAACACCCAGAAAACTAAATTATGGGAGAAATGGAACATCTGAAGTTGTACATAATACATTTCCAGATGTTACGGGGACAAAATAGGACAGGCTTTAAAGTTCAGCATGTAAGCTGCTTCAGTTGTCCTAGGTTTTTTGGTCTGTGGGCTAAATAGGGCATGTTGGAGAATCCATCTACTTGGGCACCTGAGTGAAATGAGGCCTGGGATTTGGGATTAAATTTAAGCGTGATGTAAAATGACATAATTTCAGACAATATTAATGATTTGCGAACTGATCCCAAGTTCAGCCTTTGATTAATGTGATCTGCCTTCCCACAGAGCCTGACGTGGGGATGCCCGAGGCAGATGCTGATGGGTTTTTCCAGCAGCTGATAGCAGGAGTGGTAAGTGCTCCTCATCATTTATCCCTTTGTTTTAAGTGAGTGTTTATGACGTGCAGCAGCAGTTTTCTCTATTTCGACGTACATTACTGAGCATGATCATAGATGGATTGACCTGCCCATGTTTGCTCTCGAAGAGCTTTGTCTGCCAGAATTGAACTAGCACTATAACCAGCAGTAAGGAGGTTAACAGTGCTTTGTCCCAATTTTCAAATGAGATCAATTTTGGAGCTCACCATAGTTCCCTTTGACAGTAAAATGCTGTTCATGGATGGGTGACCTCCCAAAGCATCTTCAGAAGTTTCATCATTCTTCCAGGCCAGCCTTCATACTCAACTTTCATATCGGCACTGGAAGTCTAGTGTGCACCCAGATTAAGTCACAAAATATTCTCTGAACCGATTGTCCAGCAATTGTATCTGACTAATTCTGCCAGAAATCTGTTCCATTTGTACAATTGATATTTTGTGGACTTGGAGAATTAGAAAAAGATGTAAATTCAGAATACCTGATCTATATTTGTCTTTGCCTACTTTCAGGAATATCTTCACAGCAATGGAATTACACACAGGGACATCAAGCCAGAGACTCTGTTACTTGATGACCAAGGTATAAGGATGCAAATCTCTTCACTTTTATTGTGTAATAGAACAAAAATTGGGTATCGTTATGCCTTATTCACAGCATTTGAGACATTTAGACAATAGGTGCAGGAGTAGGCCATTCGGCCCTTCGAGCCAGCACCGCCATTCACTGTGATCATGGCTGATCATCCACGATCAGTACCCAGTTCCTGCCTTATCCCCATACCCTTTGATTCCACCATCTTTAAGAGCTCTATCCATCTCTTTCTTGAAAGCATCCAGAGACTTGGCCTCCACAGCCTTCTGGGGCAGAGCATTCCATACATCCACCACTCTCTGGGTGGAAAAAGTTTTTCCTCAACTCTGTTGTAATTCTTAAACTGTGGCCTCTGGTTCTGGACTCACCCATCAGCGGGAACATGCTTCCTGCCTGCAGCGTGTCCAATCCCTTAATAATCTTCTATGTTTCAATAGGATCCCCTCTCAGCCTTCTAAATTCCAGAGTATGCAAACTCAGCCGCTCCAATCTTTCAACATATGACAGTCCCGCCATCCAGGGAATTAACCTTGTGAACCTACGCTGCACTCCCTCAATAGCAAGAATGTCCTTCCTCAAATTGGAGACCAAAACTGCACACAGTACTCCAGGTGTGGTCTCACCAGGGCCCTGTAGAGCTGCAGAAGGACCTCTTTGCTCTTATACTCAATTCCCCTTGTTATGAAGGCCAGCATGCTATTAGCTTTTGTCAGTGCCTGCTGTACTTGCGTGCTTGCTCTCAGTGACTGATGTACAACAACACCTAGATCTCGTTGTGTTTCCCCTTTTCCTAACTTGACTCCATTTAGATAATAATCTGCCTTCCTTTTCTTACCACTAAAGTGTTTAACCTCACATTTATCCACATTAAGCTGCATCTGCCCTATCACCCAGCCTGTCCAAGTCACCCTGCATTCTCATAACATCCTCCTCACATTTCACACTGCCACCCAGCTTTGTGTCATCGGCAAATTTGCTAATGTTACTTTTAATTCCCTCATCTAAATCATTAATATATATTGTAAACAGCTGCGGTCCCAGCACTGAACCCTGTGGTACCCCACTGGTCACCGCCTGCCATTCCGAAAGGGACCCGTTAATCGCTACTTTGTTTTCTGTCAGCCAGCCAATTTTCAATTCACGTCAGTACTCTGCCCCCAATACCATGTGCCCTAATTTTGCCCACTAATCTCCTGTGTGGGACTTCATCAAAGGCTTTCTGAAAGTCCAGGTACACTACATCCACTGGCTCTCCCTTGTCCATTTTCATAGTTACATCCTCAAAAAATTCCAGAAGATTAGTCAAGCACGATTTCCCCTTTGTAAATCCATGCTGACTCGGACCAACCTGTTACTACTATCCAGATGTGTTGTAATTTCATCTTTTATAATTGACTCCAGCATCTTTTCCACCACCGAAATCAGACTAACCGGTCTATAGTTTCCTGTTTTCTCTCTTCCTCCCTTCTTGAAGAGCGGGACAACATTAGCCACCCTCCAATCCACAGGAACTGATCCTGAATCTATAGAACATTGGAAAATAATTACCAATGCTTCCACGATTTCTAAAGCCACCTCCTTAAGTACCCTGGGATGCAGACCATCAGGTCCTGGGGACTTATCAGCTTTCAGACCCAACAGCCTATCCAACACCTTTTCTTGCCTAATATAAATTTCCTTCAATTCATCCATTACCCTACTTCTTTTGGCCACTATTACATCTGGGAAATTGTTTGTGTCTTCCCTAGTGAAGACAGATCCAAAGTACCTGTTCAACTCATCTGCCATTCCCTTGTTCCCCATAATAAATTCACCCGCTTCTGTCTTCAAGGGCCCAATTTTGGTCTTAACTATTTTTTTTTTCCTTTTCACATACCTAAAGAAGCTTTTTACTATCCTCCTTTATATTCTTGGCTAGTTTACCTTCATACCTCATTTTTTTCCTCCACATATTGCCTTTTTATTTATCTTCTGTTGCTCTTTAAACGTTTCCCAATCCTCCGGCTTCCCACTCGTCTTTGCTATGTTATACTTCTCTTTTATTTTTAGAACTATACTCAAGCCCTCAGCAACAATATTCGTACCAGTTGACAATGATGAAAAGCTGAATGGGTCTTGAGTCAGTGATCGTTTCTGTATCTTTGTTCTCTTTGCTCAGTGTGCAAAGCATTTCTAGCAACGTAACAGGCTGAGATGTGCACATTCTTCAATAACTGCAGTCATCGCCATGCTATCTGATGGTGAGCATTTGTTGGATACGGATAAACAGTTTTGAGATCCATTAGCCCATGTGGGAGGAGGCTGCCCATCAAGCTTGAACATTTCCCCGCATGTCACCGAAACTTTGGAACTAGAGCTTTGTTCTTCAGAGCAACATCTGAATCAATGGGAGTGCTGCAGACCATGGGTCTATTTGTTCGATGTGTATGCTAAGGGAAGGTGGTAGGGGTTCCAGCTGAATTTATTTTTTTTCTCCCATTCCCCTGCAGTTTACCTCAAATTCATTTAATGGTGTTTTGACCTCGGCAAGTCTGGTGATTGAACAGACCGTTTTGGTTCTGCAGTAAGAAGATTTTGGGCAGGGTTCAACCCTGGTTATTATTGAATGGTTTGTGATATTTGGGAAATGCCCATGGCTGTGTTGAGTGTGCGATGGTTTAAAGTAGTGGTCACCAACCTTTTTAAGCCCAAGATCCCCTACCTCGACCTCAGTGAAAGGCAAGATCTACCTACTAAATCGTTTGGAGAAAAAACAGCTCAGATTGTACTTCCAATTTGTGGCCTTTTATTTGGGCGAATTGTATTTGAATTACATAAAATACTTTTTCGTGCCGAAATGCTTTACGCCAAAGAAGCAATTACCATTAATTTATATGGAAACAAAATTTTGAGCGTTTCCAGACCCAAAAAAATAACCTAACAAATCATACCAAATAACACTTAAAACCTAAAATAACAGTAACATATAGTAAAAGCAGGAATGATATGATAAATACACAGCCTATATAATGTATGTACAGTGTAGTTTCACTGAACAGAATCGCCAAACACGATTTGTAGAAAAGAATCGCCACATACACGCATGCACACATCATGCACGCGCACAGAGGTGCCCCCGGCCAGCCGGTCGGCAAGAATATTGTCAATATTAAACCGGTCTGCGGTGCCAGAAAGGTTGGGGTCCCCTGCCTTTGACCACAGGGCCACCAGGCAGTGGTCAGCACGTAATGTCCTGCAAGCCCTGCGGGAGAAGGACGTGATGGTCACAGTGGGGTGGTTCCCTGAGCAGACCGTCCAGTTCATCTGGCAAAATGCCTCATCGCCAGACCTCACCAACAGGCACCAGGACCTCGCCTGGCTGGCGGTGAGAGGAGCCCTCCTGTATGCCCGGGACGTCATCTCCACACCCTGCTGCCCACGGGAGGACTGCAATGAGGAGGAGTCTGTGAACCACATCTTGTACACTGAGTTCGCAGAGAGGGTGTGGAGCAGGATGGAAGGGATGGTATCGAGACTCATGCCCAACAGCTGAGTAACCGAGGATCCCTGATTTATGGGCTGCTCTTGGGGATGCACAGAGATACCAACATCCGGTGCTGCTGGCAGATCATCAACTCGGTGAAAGATGTTCTTTGGTCGGCCCGAAACTTGATGATCTACCAGCACATGGAGATGTCCGTGGGAGAATGCTGCCGACTGACACATTCTCGGCTGCAGGAGTACGTGCTGAGGGACGCACTGAAACTCGGTGCAGCCACCGCAAGGGCCCGGTGGGGAAGGGCCACAGTTTAAGATTCGTCACCTGTGGGAGTGGGAGGGTCGGGTGGGCAGTGTACACCTCATCAGCAGTATGGATAGTTGAATCAACATTGTGTCACAGGAGTGGCTAGAAATGGAGAAAGGTATTGACTGTAATGGAACTTCGATAAAGGAATGAGAGTCAACGCCTGGCTTTTTATTGTAAATAAGTTTTATTCTTGACTAAGGTTTGAGAGTCAACGAATGATATATTGTAAACGTCTTTATTTTGAACAAGGACTGAGAGTCAATGCATGATTTATTGTAAATAACTATTGACTAAAGACTCATTCAACAAATGTTTTTTTTTTGTAAATAACTTTATTTTGTAGTATTTCTGAATAAAGTACATTTTTGGAGAAGGTTAGTGAAGTGTCTTCTGTGGCCGGAGCCTGATCCTTCACTGAGAGGTGGGAGGAGACCACTCGGCCCATTGGCGATTCCGGCTCCCCTGGGTGGGAAGGAGGGATCCCGGCAGAAGATGGGAGGGGGAGGATTTTATTGGAAGGATGAAGATGGTGAGAGAGGGGGCGGACAGGATGTTTGTTCCGGTGGGGGCAGGAGGGGCTCATCTGTGGAAATGTCTGTGCCCACAGTGGTGGCGAGCAGTGGACTTCACCACATTGGGGGGCAAACACCGGCAGACTGTTGTCCTGCAAGCGGTGCCAATGGTCCGGTAAAAGTGACAATCATTTGGGATTTGTTGAGATTGTACCGGGAATATGGTGTAAAATCCCGCTCCCCACAGTAACACGGGTTATACAGACCAAAGAACAAACTGCCGGAGGAACTCAGTGGGTCGGGCAGCATCTGTGGAGGGAAATGGACCGTCAACATTTCGGGCCGAGACCCTCCCTCTGGACTGAGAGTGGATGGGAAATAGTCAGAGAAGAGAGGTGAGGGGTGGGGATGGGGCAAGAGCTGAGGAGTGAGAGGTGGATCCAGCTGAGGGGGCAGGTGGGAAGGTGGAAATAGTGACAGGGTTGGGAGGTGTTCTGTTCACTGTTCAGTCTGCTGGCTGGGCTCATTACCCAACCCCCGATGCAGTACAGGCCTTCCGCTTGTTGGACAATACACATGTTGCATTAAGATGCGCCTAACAAATTCTACATCTAAATCACCTACAGTCAGCAGGTCCCAGTTTATATTTGTCTGTTCGTTCGCCATGTGCTGTGTCACATGATGTAGGTGGTTGTGGCCTTTCCATGACTGATTGCTCAGCAATTTTTCTACTGAGCTGGTTTGCCATTGCTGCTTTCTGGGCAGTGTCTTTTCAAGATGTTGGGATTATCAGTACTGTTCAGAGACAGCCGTTATCAGTACTCTTCAGAGACAGCCGTTATCAGTACTGGTCAGAGACAGCCGTTATCAGTACTGGTCAGAGACAGCCGTTATCAGTACTGGTCAGAGACAGCCGTTATCAGTACTCTTCAGAGACAGCCGTTATCAGTACTGGTCAGAGACAGCCGTTATCAGTACTGTTCAGAGACAGCCGTTATCAGTACTGGTCAGAGACAGCTGTTATCAGTACTCTTCAGAGACAGAGTGCCCGGTGTCAGTGGACACATTAGCAGAACTTGTGACATGCGCTGTACACAAGAGCCTGCAACGTGATGAGCACAGGTTAAGTGAACGAGCAGAAAGGTGGCCTTTGAAATATAATGTAGAACAAAATATGAAGTTGCCTGCCTGCCCTGGAAAGAAGAATGAAAAACTTGATGGTTAAATAGAGAGGTGATTAGAGAATGTTGCAGTGCAAACTCAATCTCTAGCACAAGAGTGGTGTGTAGGTTAAACAAATAAGCAGAAAGGCTAATCTACTGTTGGCCTTTATTGTAAGGATTATGGATAACAAAGGTAAGGATGCTTTGTAGCAAATTTTTTGGCAGCTCATGAGACAACACCTGGCGATCTGTGTACAGTTTAGATCTCGTCTTTAAGGAAGGATATACTTGAATCAGGGGATTCACGTATGGGGGCAAGAGGTGAGCGAGTAGGGAAGAATGAGAGGTGATCTTACTGAAGCAAGATTCTGAGGGTGTTGTTAGACAAGATGCTGAGAGGTTGTTTCTCCAAGTGTGGATATTGAGAAAATGGGATATAGTTTGAGTAACTGTTTTCCCATTGATCAGGAGATGAACAGGAATTTCTTCTGCGGGTTGTGATCCTTTGGAATTCTCAACTAAGAGTTGTGGTACAGCCATAGAATATACAATATATTGCAGGCATAGGAACTACATGGAAATCTACAGGTGCAGAGAGAGTTGGAAAGTGGTGTTGAGGCCAAAACCAGATCAATAATGATCTTATTGCATGGGGTAGCGGGGATGAAGAGCCATTTGGCTCATGCTCTGTTTCTGATGCATTTAACTCAATGGAGCATTGAGAAGTTTTGCAATGTAGACAACGGTTTTGTATTTGATCATAGGGTACAACTGGCAATTAGTCGATGAACAAAGGAAGCAGTGACAGTGAAGAAAGTGGACACCACACATGCTCGTGACTACCCTGATAACATCAAGAGAGAAATATGCATCAATAAGATGTTGAACCATGAAAAGACTGTCGGCTTTTATGGGCATCGTCGAGGCCCATATCCAATACTTGTTTTTGGAGTATTGCAGTGGAGGAGAGTTCTTTGATAGAATAGGTAGGATCTGTGCTTAAACTTAGGGTTTAAAATAGAGAAGTTTGGGGTGAGGGGGGAAGGGTTAAAGATGTTTTGTATACGGATTGGCTAATTGTAATAATTTTGGTTATACCGTTGCTGTCACTTTTACAGATATATTTGTGTGGGTTTTTTAGTAATTGCACCTTTGTGTCCTGAGCTGGAAAAAGCTGGCATCCACTCCCAGACATTCTCCCTATAGAACACCCAGAAAACTAAATTATGGGAGAAATGGAACATCTGAAGTTGTACATAATACATTTCCAGATGTTACGGGGACAAAATAGGACAGGCTTTAAAGTTCAGCATGTAAGCTGCTTCAGTTGTCCTAGGTTTTTTGGTCTGTGGGCTAAATAGGGCATGTTGGAGAATCCATCTACTTGGGCACCTGAGTGAAATGAGGCCTGGGATTTGGGATTAAATTTAAGCGTGATGTAAAATGACATAATTTCAGACAATATTAATGATTTGCGAACTGATCCCAAGTTCAGCCTTTGATTAATGTGATCTGCCTTCCCACAGAGCCTGACGTGGGGATGCCCGAGGCAGATGCTGATGGGTTTTTCCAGCAGCTGATAGCAGGAGTGGTATGTGCTCCTCATTATTTATCCCTTTGTTTTAAGTGAGTGTTTATGACGTGCAGCAGCAGTTTTCTCTATTTCGACGTACATTACTGAGCATGATCATAGATGGATTTACCTGCCCATGTTTGCTCTCGAAGAGCTTTGTCTGCCAGAATTGAACTAGCACTATAACCAGCAGTAAGGAGGTTAACAGTGCTTTTTCCCAATTTTCAAATGAGATCAATTTTGGAGCTCACCATAGTTCCCTTTGACAGTAAAATGCTGTTCATGGATGGGTGACCTCCCAAAGCATCTTCAGAAGTTTCATCATTCTTCCAGGCCAGCCTTCATACTCAACTTTCATATCGGCACTGGAAGTCTAGTGTGCACCCAGATTAAGTCACAAAATATTCTCTGAACTGATTGTCCAGCAATTGTATCTGACTTATTAGTGTCACTAATTCTGCCAGAAATCTGTTCCATTTCTACGATTGATATTTTGTGGGCTTGGAGAATTAGAAAAAGATGTAAATTCAGAATACCTGATCTATATTTGTCTTTGCCTACTTTCAGGAATATCTTCACAGCAATGGAATTACACACAGGGACATCAAGCCAGAGTCTCTGTTACTTGATGACCAAGGTATAAGGATGCAAATCTCTTCACTTTTATTGTGTAATAGAACAAAAATTGGGTATTGTTATGCCTTATTCACAGCATTTCAGATATTTAGACAATAGAGAATAGGTGCAGGAGTAGACCATTCGGCCCTTCGAGCCAGCACCGCCATTCACTGTGATCATGGCTGATCATCCACGATCAGTACCCAATTCCTGCCTTATCCCCATACCCTTTGATTCCACCATCTTTAAGAGCTCTATCCATCTCTTTCTTGAAAGCATCCAGAGACTTGGCCTCCACAGCCTTCTGGGGCAGAGCATTCCATACATCCACCACTCTCTGGGTGGAAAAAGTTTTTCCTCAACTCTGTTGTAATTCTTAAACTGTGGCCTCTGGTTCTGGACTCACCCATCAGCGGGAACATGCTTCCTGCCTGCAGCGTGTCCAATCCCTTAATAATCTTATATGTTTCAGTAAGATCCCCTCTCAGCCTTCTAAATTCCAGAGTATACAAACCCAGTCACTCCAATCTTTCAACATATGACAGTCCCGCCATCCCGGGAATTAACCTTGTGAACCTACGCTGCACTCCCTCAATAGCAAGAATGTCCTTCCTCAAATTGGAGACCAAAACTGCACACAATACTCCAGGTGTGGTCTCACCAGGGCCCTGTAGAGCTGCAGAAGGACCTCTTTGCTCTTATACTCAATTCCCCTTGTTATGAAGTCCAGCATGCTATTAGCTTTTTTCACTGCCTGCTGTACTTGCGTGCTTGCTTTCAGTGACTGATGTACAACAACACCTAGATCTCGTTGTGTTTCCCCTTTTCCTAACTTGACTCCATTTAGATAATAATCTGCCTTCCTTTTCTTACCACTAAAGTGTTTAACCTCACATTTATCCACATTAAGCTGCATCTGCCCTATCACCCAGCTTGTCCAAGTCACCCTGCATTCTCATAACATCCTCCTCACATTTCACACTGCCACCCAACTTTGTGTCATCGGCAAATTTGCTAATGTTACTTTTAGTTCCCTCATCTAAATCATTAATATATATTGTAAACAGCTGCGGTCCCAGCACTGAACCCTGCGGTACCCCACTGGTCACCGCCTGCCATTCCGAAAGGGACCCGTTAATCGCTACTTTGTTTTCTGTCAGCCAGCCAATTTTCAATTCATGTCAGTACTCTGCCCCCAATACCATGTGCCCTAATTTTGCCCACTAATCTCCTGTGTGGGACTTCATCAAAGGCTTTCTGAAAGTCCAGGTACACTACATCCACTGGCTCTCCCTTGTCCATTTTCATAGTTACATCCTCAAAAAATTCCAGAAGATTAGTCAAGCACGATTTCCCCTTTGTAAATCCATGCAGATTCGGACCAACCTGTTACTACTATCCAGATGTGTTGTAATTTCATCTTTTATAATTGACTCCAGCATCTTTTCCACCACCGAAGTCAGACTAACCGGTCTATAGTTTCCTGTTTTCTCTCTTCCTCCCTTCTTGAAGAGCGGGACAACATTAGCCACCCTCCAATCCACAGGAACTGATCCTGAATCTATAGAACATTGGAAAATGATTACCAATGCTTCCACGATTTCTAAAGCCACCTCCTTAAGTACCCTGGGATGCAGACCATCAGGTCCTGGGGACTTATCAGCCTTCAGACCCAACAGCTTATCCAACACCATTTCTTGCCTAATATAAATTTCCTTCAATTCATCCATTACCCTAGTTCTTTTGGCAACTATTACATCTGGGAGATTGTTTCTGTCTTCCCTAGTGAAGACAGATCCAAAGTACCTGTTCAACTCATCTGCCATTCCCTTGTTCCCCATAATAAATTCACCCGCTTCTGTCTTCAAGGGCCCAATTTTGGTCTTAACTATTTTTTTTCCTTTTCACATACCTAAAGAAGCTTTTTACTATCCTCCTTTATATTCTTGGCTAGTTTACCTTCATACCTCATTTTTTCCCTCCACATATTGCCTTTTTATTTACCTTCTGTTGCTCTTTAAACGTTTCCCAATCCTCCGGCTTCCCACTCTTCTTTGCTATGTTATACTTCCCTTTTATTTTTAGAACTATACTCAAGCCCTCAGCAACAATATTCGTACCAGTTGATAATCATGAAAAGCTGAATGGGTCTTGAGTCAGTGATCATTTCTGTATCTTTGTTCTCTTTGCTCAGTGTGCAAAGCATTTCTAGCAACGTAACAGGCTGAGATGTGCACATTCTTCAATAACTGCAGTCATCTCCATGCTAGCAGCTGATGAGCATTTGTTGGATACGGTTAAACAGTTTTGAGATCCATTAGCCCATGTGGGAGGAGGCTGCCCATCAAGCTTGAACATTTCCCCGCATGTCACCGAAACTTTCGAACTAGAGCTTTGCTCTTCAGAGCAACATCTGAATCAATGGGAGTGCTGCAGACCATGGGTCTATTTGTTCGATGTGTATGCTAAGGGAAGGTGGTAGGGGTTCCAGCTGAATTTATTTTTTTTCTCCCATTCCCCTGCAGTTTACCTCAAATTCATTTAATAGTGTTTTGACCTCAGCAAGTCTGGTGATTGAACAGACCGTTTTGGTTCTGCAGTAAGAAGATTTTGGGCAGGGTTCAGCCCTGGTTATTATTGAATGGTTTGTGATATTTGGGAAATGCCCATGGCTGTGTTGGGTGTGCGATGGTTTAAAGTAGTGGTCACCAACCTTTTTAAGCCCAAGATCCCCTACCTCGTCCTCAGTGAAAAGCAAGATCTACCTACTAAATCGTTTGGAGAAAAAACAGCTCAGATTGTACTTCCAATTTGTGGCCTTTTATTTGGGCGAATTGTATTTGAATTACACAAAATACTTTTTCATGCTGAAATGCTTTACGCCAAAGAAGCAATTACCATTAATTTATATGGAAAAACAATTTTGAGCGTTTCCAGACCCAAAAAAATAACCTAACAAATCATACCAAATAACACTTAAAACCTAAAAAAACAGTAACATATAGTAAAAGCAGGAATGATATGATAAATACACAGCCTATATAAAGTAGAAATAATGTATGTACAGTGTAGTTTCACTGAACAGAATCGCCAAACACGATTTGTAGAAAAGAATCGCCACATACACGCATGCACACATCATGCACGCGCACAGAGGTGCCCCCGGCCAGCCGGTCGGCAAGAATATTGTCAATATTAAACCGGTCTGCGGTGCCAGAAAGGTTGGGGTCCCCTGCCTTTGACCACAGGGCCACCAGGCAGTGGTCAGCACGTAATGTCCTGCAAGCCCTGCGGGAGAAGGACGTGATGGTCACAGTGGGGTGGTTCCCTGAGCAGACCGTCCAGTTCATCTGGCAAAATGCCTCATCGCCAGACCTCACCAACAGGCACCAGGACCTCGCCTGGCTGGCGGTGAGAGGAGCCCTCCTGTATGCCCGGGACGTCATCTCCACACCCTGCTGCCCACGGGAGGACTGCAATGAGGAGGAGTCTGTGAACCACATCTTGTACACTGAGTTCGCAGAGAGGGTGTGGAGCAGGATGGAAGGGATGGTATCGAGACTCATGCCCAACAGCTGAGTAACCGAGGATCCCTGATTTATGGGCTGCTCTTGGGGATGCACAGAGATACCAACATCCGGTGCTGCTGGCAGATCATCAACTCGGTGAAAGATGTTCTTTGGTCGGCCCGAAACTTGATGATCTACCAGCACATGGAGATGTCCGTGGGAGAATGCTGCCGACTGACACATTCTCGGCTGCAGGAGTACGTGCTGAGGGACGCACTGAAACTCGGTGCAGCCACCGCAAGGGCCCGGTGGGGAAGGGCCACAGTTTAAGATTCGTCACCTGTGGGAGTGGGAGGGTCGGGTGGGCAGTGTACACCTCATCAGCAGTATGGATAGTTGAATCAACATTGTGTCACAGGAGTGGCTAGAAATGGAGAAAGGTATTGACTGTAATGGAACTTCGATAAAGGAATGAGAGTCAACGCCTGGCTTTTTATTGTAAATAAGTTTTATTCTTGACTAAGGTTTGAGAGTCAACGAATGATATATTGTAAACGTCTTTATTTTGAACAAGGACTGAGAGTCAATGCATGATTTATTGTAAATAACTATTGACTAAAGACTCATTCAACAAATGTTTTTTTTTGTAAATAACTTTATTTTGTAGTATTTCTGAATAAAGTACATTTTTGGAGAAGGTTAGTGAAGTGTCTTCTGTGGCCGGAGCCTGATCCTTCACTGAGAGGTGGGAGGAGACCACTCGGCCCATTGGCGATTCCGGCTCCCCTGGGTGGGAAGGAGGGATCCCGGCAGAAGATGGGAGGGGGAGGATTTTATTGGAAGGATGAAGATGGTGAGAGAGGGGGCGGACAGGATGTTTGTTCCGGTGGGGGCAGGAGGGGCTCATCTGTGGAAATGTCTGTGCCCACAGTGGTGGCGAGCAGTGGACTTCACCACATTGGGGGGCAAACACCGGCAGACTGTTGTCCTGCAAGCGGTGCCAATGGTCCGGTAAAAGTGACAATCATTTGGGATTTGTTGAGATTGTACCGGGAATATGGTGTAAAATCCCGCTCCCCACAGTAACACGGGTTATACAGACCAAAGAACAAACTGCCGGAGGAACTCAGTGGGTCGGGCAGCATCTGTGGAGGGAAATGGACCGTCAACATTTCGGGCCGAGACCCTCCCTCTGGACTGAGAGTGGATGGGAAATAGTCAGAGAAGAGAGGTGAGGGGTGGGGATGGGGCAAGAGCTGAGGAGTGAGAGGTGGATCCAGCTGAGGGGGCAGGTGGGAAGGTGGAAATAGTGACAGGGTTGTGAGGTGTTCTGTTCACTGTTCAGTCTGCTGGCTGGGCTCATTACCCAACCCCCGATGCAGTACAGGCCTTCCGCTTGTTGGACAATACACATGTTGCATTAAGATGCGCCTAACAAATTCTACATCTAAGTCACCTACAGTCAGCAGGTCCCAGTTTATATTTGTCTGTTCGTTCGCCATGTGCTGTGTCACATGATGTAGGTGGTTGTGGCCTTTCCATGACTGATTGCTCAGCAATTTTTCTACTGAGCTGGTTTGCCATTGCTGCTTTCTGGGCAGTGTCTTTTCAAGATGTTGGGATTATCAGTACTGTTCAGAGACAGCCGTTATCAGTACTCTTCAGAGACAGCCGTTATCAGTACTGGTCAGAGACAGCCGTTATCAGTACTGGTCAGAGACAGCCGTTATCAGTACTGTTCAGAGACAGCCGTTATCAGTACTGGTCAGAGACAGCCGTTATCAGTACTCTTCAGAGACAGACTGCCCGGTGTCAGTGGACACATTAGCAGAACTTGTGACATGCGCTGTACACAAGAGCCTGCAACGTGATGAGCACAGGTTAAGTGAACGAGCAGAAAGGTGGCCTTTGAAATATAATGTAGAACAAAATATGAAGTTGCCTGCCTGCCCTGGAAAGAAGAATGAAAAACTTGATGGTTAAATAGAGAGGTGATTAGAGAATGTTGCAGTGCAAACTCAATCTCTAGCACAAGAGTGGTGTGTAGGTTAAACAAATAAGCAGAAAGGCTAATCTACTGTTGGCCTTTATTGTAAGGATTATGGATAACAAAGGTAAGGATGCTTTGTAGCAAATTTATTGGCAGCTCGTGAGACAACACCTGGCGATCTGTGTACAGTTTAGATCTCGTCTTTAAGGAAGGATATACTTGAATCAGGGGATTCACGTATGGGGGCGAGAGGTGAGCGAGTAGGGAAGAATGAGAGGTGATCTTACTGAAGCAAGATTCTGAGGGTGTTGTTAGACAAGATACTGAGAGGTTGTTTCTCCAAGTGAGGATATTGAGAAAATGGGATATAGTTTGAGTAACTGGTTTCCCATTGATCAGGAGATGAACAGGAATTTCTTCTGTGGGTTGTGATCCTTTGGAATTCTCAACTAAGAGTTGTGGTACAGCCATAGAATATACAATATATTGCAGGCATAGGAACTACATGGAAATCTACAGGTGCAGAGAGAGTTGGAAAGTGGTGTTGAGGCCAAAACCAGATCAATAATGATCTTATTGCATTGGGAAGCGGGGATGAAGAGCCATTTGGCTCATGCTCTGTTTCTGATGCATTTAACTCAATGGAGCATTGAGAAGTTTTGCAATGTAGACAACGGTTTTGTATTTGATCATAGGGTACAACTGGCAATTAGTCGATGAACAGAGGAAGCAGTGACAGTGAAGAAAGTGGACACCACACATGCTCGTGACTACCCTGATAACATCAAGAGAGAAATCTGCATCAATAAGATGTTGAACCATGAAAAGACTGTCGGCTTTTATGGGCATCGTCGAGGCCCATATCCAATACTTGTTTTTGGAGTATTGCAGTGGAGGAGAGCTCTTTGATAGAATAGGTAGGATCTGTGCTTAAACTTAGGGTTTAAAATAGAGAAGTTTGGGGTGAGGGGGGAAGGGTTAAAGATGTTTTGTATACGGATTGGCTAATTGTAATAATTTTGGTTATACCGTTGCTGTCACTTTTACAGATATATTTGTGTGGGTTTTTTAGTAATTGCACCTTTGTGTCCTGAGCTGGAAAAAGCTGGCATCCACTCCCAGACATTCTCCCTATAGAACACCCAGAAAACTAAATTATGGGAGAAATGGAACATCTGAAGTTGTACATAATACATTTCCAGATGTTACGGGGACAAAATAGGACAGGCTTTAAAGTTCAGCATGTAAGCTGCTTCAGTTGTCCTAGGTTTTTTGGTCTGTGGGCTAAATAGGGCATGTTGGAGAATCCATCTACTTGGGCACCTGAGTGAAATGAGGCCTGGGATTTGGGATTAAATTTAAGCGTGATGTAAAATGACATAATTTCAGACAATATTAATGATTTGCGAACTGATCCCAAGTTCAGCCTTTGATTAATGTGATCTGCCTTCCCACAGAGCCTGACGTGGGGATGCCCGAGGCAGATGCTGATGGGTTTTTCCAGCAGCTGATAGCAGGAGTGGTATGTGCTCCTCATTATTTATCCCTTTGTTTTAAGTGAGTGTTTATGACGTGCAGCAGCAGTTTTCTCTATTTCGACGTACATTACTGAGCATGATCATAGATGGATTTACCTGCCCATGTTTGCTCTCGAAGAGCTTTGTCTGCCAGAATTGAACTAGCACTATAACCAGCAGTAAGGAGGTTAACAGTGCTTTTTCCCAATTTTCAAATGAGATCAATTTTGGAGCTCACCATAGTTCCCTTTGACAGTAAAATGCTGTTCATGGATGGGTGACCTCCCAAAGCATCTTCAGAAGTTTCATCATTCTTCCAGGCCAGCCTTAATACTCAACTTTCATATCGGCACTGGAAGTCTAGTGTGCACCCAGATTAAGTCACAAAATATTCTCTGAACTGATTGTCCAGCAATTGTATCTGACTTATTAGTGTCACTAATTCTGCCAGAAATCTGTTCCATTTCTACGATTGATATTTTGTGGGCTTGGAGAATTAGAAAAAGATGTAAATTCAGAATACCTGATCTATATTTGTCTTTGCCTACTTTCAGGAATATCTTCACAGCAATGGAATTACACACAGGGACATCAAGCCAGAGTCTCTGTTACTTGATGACCAAGGTATAAGGATGCAAATCTCTTCACTTTTATTGTGTAATAGAACAAAAATTGGGTATTGTTATGCCTTATTCACAGCATTTCAGATATTTAGACAATAGAGAATAGGTGCAGGAGTAGACCATTCGGCCCTTCGAGCCAGCACCGCCATTCACTGTGATCATGGCTGATCATCCACGATCAGTACCCAATTCCTGCCTTATCCCCATACCCTTTGATTCCACCATCTTTAAGAGCTCTATCCATCTCTTTCTTGAAAGCATCCAGAGACTTGGCCTCCACAGCCTTCTGGGGCAGAGCATTCCATACATCCACCACTCTCTGGGTGGAAAAAGTTTTTCCTCAACTCTGTTGTAATTCTTAAACTGTGGCCTCTGGTTCTGGACTCACCCATCAGCGGGAACATGCTTCCTGCCTGCAGCGTGTCCAATCCCTTAATAATCTTATATGTTTCAGTAAGATCCCCTCTCAGCCTTCTAAATTCCAGAGTATACAAACCCAGTCACTCCAATCTTTCAACATATGACAGTCCCGCCATCCCGGGAATTAACCTTGTGAACCTACGCTGCACTCCCTCAATAGCAAGAATGTCCTTCCTCAAATTGGAGACCAAAACTGCACACAATACTCCAGGTGTGGTCTCACCAGGGCCCTGTAGAGCTGCAGAAGGACCTCTTTGCTCTTATACTCAATTCCCCTTGTTATGAAGTCCAGCATGCTATTAGCTTTTTTCACTGCCTGCTGTACTTGCGTGCTTGCTTTCAGTGACTGATGTACAACAACACCTAGATCTCGTTGTGTTTCCCCTTTTCCTAACTTGACTCCATTTAGATAATAATCTGCCTTCCTTTTCTTACCACTAAAGTGTTTAACCTCACATTTATCCACATTAAGCTGCATCTGCCCTATCACCCAGCTTGTCCAAGTCACCCTGCATTCTCATAACATCCTCCTCACATTTCACACTGCCACCCAACTTTGTGTCATCGGCAAATTTGCTAATGTTACTTTTAGTTCCCTCATCTAAATCATTAATATATATTGTAAACAGCTGCGGTCCCAGCACTGAACCCTGCGGTACCCCACTGGTCACCGCCTGCCATTCCGAAAGGGACCCGTTAATCGCTACTTTGTTTTCTGTCAGCCAGCCAATTTTCAATTCATGTCAGTACTCTGCCCCCAATACCATGTGCCCTAATTTTGCCCACTAATCTCCTGTGTGGGACTTCATCAAAGGCTTTCTGAAAGTCCAGGTACACTACATCCACTGGCTCTCCCTTGTCCATTTTCATAGTTACATCCTCAAAAAATTCCAGAAGATTAGTCAAGCACGATTTCCCCTTTGTAAATCCATGCAGATTCGGACCAACCTGTTACTACTATCCAGATGTGTTGTAATTTCATCTTTTATAATTGACTCCAGCATCTTTTCCACCACCGAAGTCAGACTAACCGGTCTATAGTTTCCTGTTTTCTCTCTTCCTCCCTTCTTGAAGAGCGGGACAACATTAGCCACCCTCCAATCCACAGGAACTGATCCTGAATCTATAGAACATTGGAAAATGATTACCAATGCTTCCACGATTTCTAAAGCCACCTCCTTAAGTACCCTGGGATGCAGACCATCAGGTCCTGGGGACTTATCAGCCTTCAGACCCAACAGCCTATCCAACACCATTTCTTGCCTAATATAAATTTCCTTCAATTCATCCATTACCCTAGTTCTTTTGGCAACTATTACATCTGGGAGATTGTTTCTGTCTTCCCTCGTGAAGACAGATCCAAGTACCTGTTCAACTCATCTGCCATTCCCTTGTTCCCCATAATAAATTCACCCGCTTCTGTCTTCAAGGGCCCAATTTTGGTCTTAACTATTTTTTTTCCTTTTCACATACCTAAAGAAGCTTTTTACTATCCTCCTTTATATTCTTGGCTAGTTTACCTTCATACCTCATTTTTTTCCTCCACATATTGCCTTTTTATTTACCTTCTGTCGCTCTTTAAACGTTTCCCAATCCTTTGGCTTCCCACTCTTCTTTGCTATGTTATACTTCCCTTTTATTTTTAGAACTATACTCAAGCCCTCAGCAACAATATTCGTACCAGTTGATAATCATGAAAAGCTGAATGGGTCTTGAGTCAGTGATCCTTTCTGTATCTTTGTTCTCTTTGCTCAGTGTGCAAAGCATTTCTAGCAACGTAACAGGCTGAGATGTGCACATTCTTCAATAACTGCAGTCATCTCCATGCTATCTGATGGTGAGCATTTGTTGGATACGGTTAAACAGTTTTGAGATCCATTAGCCCATGTGGGAGGAGGCTGCCCATCAAGCTTGAACATTTCCCCGCATGTCACCGAAACTTTGGAACTAGAGCTTTGCTCTTCAGAGCAACATCTGAATCAATGGGAGTGCTGCAGACCATGGGTCTTTTTGTTCAATGTGTATGCTAAGGGAAGGTGGTAGGGGTTCCAGCTGAATTTATTTTTTTTCTCCCATTCCCCTGCAGTTTACCTCAAATTCATTTAATGGTGTTTTGACCTCGGCAAGTCTGGTGATTGAACAGACCGTTTTGGTTCTGCAGTAAGAAGATTTTGGGCAGGGTTCAACCCTGGTTATTATTGAATGGTTTGTGATATTTGGGAAATGCCCATGGCTGTGTTGGGTGTGCGATGGTTTAAAGTAGTGGTCACCAAACTTTTTAAGCCCAAGATCCCCTACCTCGACCTCAGTGAAAGGCAAGATCTACCTACTAAATCGTTTGGAGAAAAAACAGCTCAGATTGTACTTCCAATTTGTGGCCTTTTATTTGGGCGAATTGTATTTGAATTACACAAAATACTTTTTCGTGCTGAAATGCTTTACGCCAAAGAAGCAATCACCATTAATTTATATGGAAAAACAATTTTGAGCGTTTCCAGACCCAAAAAAATAACCTAACAAATCATACCAAATAACACTTAAAACCTAAAAAAACAGTAACATATAGTAAAAGCAGGAATGATATGATAAATACACAGCCTATATAAAGTAGAAATAATGTATGTACAGTGTAGTTTCACTGAACAGAATTGCCAAACACGATTTGTAGAAAAGAATCGCCACATACACGCATGCACACATCATGCATGCGCACAGAGGTGCCCCCGGCCGGCTGGTCGGCAAGAATATTGTCAATATTAAACCGGTCTGCGGTGCCAGAAAGGTTGGGGTCCCCTGCCTTTGACCACAGGGCCACCAGGCAGTGGTCAGCACGTAATGTCCTGCAAGCCCTGCGGGAGAAGGACGTGATGGTCACAGTGGGGTGGTTCCCTGAGCAGACCGTCCAGTTCATCTGGCAAAATGCCTCATCGCCAGACCTCACCAACAGGCACCAGGACCTCGGCGGTGAGAGGAGCCCTCCTGTACGCCCGGGACCGGGACGTCATCTCCACACCCTGCTGCCCACGGGAGAACTGCAATGAGGAGGAGTCTGTGAACCACATCTTGTACACTGAGTTCGCAGAGAGGGTGTGGAGCAGGATGGAAGGGACGGTATCGAGACTCATGCCCAACAGCTGAGTAACCGAGGATCCCTGATTTATGGGCTGCTCTTGGGGATGCACAGGGAGACCAACATCCGGTGCTGCTGGCAGATCATCAACTCGGTGAAAGACGTTCTTTGGTCAGCCCGAAACTTGATGATCTACCAGCACATGGAGATGTCCGTGGGAGAATGCTGCCGACTGACACATTCTCGGCTGCAGGAGTACGTGCTGAGGGACGCACTGAAACTCGGTGCAGCCACCGCAAGGGCCCGGTGGGGAAGGGTCACAGTTTAAGATTCGTCACCTGTGGGAGTGGGAGGGTCGGGTGGGCAGTGTACACCTCATCAGCAGTATGGATAGTTGAATCAACATTGTGTCACAGGAGTGGCTAGAAATGGAGAAAGGTATTGACTGTAATGGAACTTCGATAAAGGAATGAGAGTCAACGCCTGGCTTTTTATTGTAAATAAGTTTTATTCTTGACTAAGGTTTGAGAGTCAACGAATGATATATTGTAAACGTCTTTATTTTGAACAAGGACTGAGAGTCAATGCATGATTTATTGTAAATAACTATTGACTAAAGACTCAGTCAACAAATGTTTTTTTTGTAAATAACTTTATTTTGTAGTATTTCTGAATAAAGTACATTTTTGGAGAAGGTTAGTGAAGTGTCTTCTGTGGCCGGAGCCTGATCCTTCACTGAGAGGTGGGAGGAGACCACTCGGCCCATTGGCGATTCCGACTCCCCTGGGTGGGAAGGAGGGATCCCGGCAGAAGATGGGAGGGGGAGGATTTTATTGGAAGGATGAAGATGGTGAGAGAGGGGGCGGACAGGATGTTTGTTCCGGTGGGGGCAGGAGGGGCTCATCTGTGGAAATGTCTGTGCCCACAGTGGTGGCGAGCAGTGGACTTCACCACATTGGGGGGCAAACACCGGCAGACTGTTGTCCTGCAAGCGGGGCCAATGGTCCGGGAAAAGTGACAATCATTTGGGATTTGTTGAGATTGTACCGGGAATATGGTGTAAAATCCCGCTCCCCACACTAACACGGGTTATACAGACCAAAGAACAAACTGCCGGAGGAACTCAGTGGGTCGGGCAGCATCTGTGGAGGGAAATGGACCGTCAACATTTCGGGCCGAGACCCTCCCTCTGGACTGAGAGTGGATGGGAAATAGTCAGAGAAGAGAGGTGAGGGGTGGGGATGGGGCAAGAGCTGAGGAGTGAGAGGTGGATCCAGGTGAGGGGGAGGTGGGAAGGTGGAAATAGTGACAGGGTGGGAGGTGTTCTGTTCACTGTTCAGTCTGCTGGCTGGGCTCATTACCCAACCCCCGATGCAGTACAGGCCTTCCGCTTGTTGGACAATACACATGTTGCATTAAGATGCGCCTAACAAATTCTACATCTAAATCACTTACAGTCAGCAGGTCCAAGTTTATATTTGTCCGTTCGTTCGCCATGTGCTGTGTCACATGATGTAGGTGGTTGTGGCCTTTCCATGACTGATTGCTCAGCAATTTTTCTACTGCGGTGGTTTGCCATTGCTGCTTTCTGGGCAGTGTCTTTTCAAGATGTTGGGATTATCAGTACTCTTCAGAGACAGCCGTTGTCAGTACTGTTCAGAGACAGCCGTTATCAGCACTGGTCAGAGACAGCCGTTATCAGTACTGTTCAGAGACAGCCGTTATCAGTACTGTTCAGAGACAGCCGTTATCAGTACTGGTCAGAGACAGCCGTTATCAGTACTCTTCAGAGACAGCCGTTATCAGTACTGGTCAGAGACAGCCGTTATCAGTACTCTTCAGAGACAGCCGTTATCAGTACTGTTCAGAGACAGCCGTTATCAGTACTGGTCAGAGACAGCCGTTATCAGTACTGTTCAGAGACAGCCGTTATCAGTACTGGTCAGAGACAGCCGTTATCAGTACTGTTCAGAGACAGCCCTTATCAGTACTGGTCAGAGACAGCCGTTATCAGTACTCTTCAGAGACAGCCGTTATCAGTACTGATCAGAGACAGCCGTTATCAGTACTCTTCAGAGACAGACTGCCCGGTGTCAGTGGACACATTAGCAGAACTTGTGACACGCGCTGGCTACTCATAAGATCCCATGGCTTCACATCACCCTGATCGGGGTGGCGGGAGGGGTTGTGCTAAGTAGGAGCAATGCCTCGCCCAAGGGTGACATACAGGTCAGTGGAGGGAGGAAGAACCATCAAATTCATCCTTCCAAAGTGAATCACTCCACACTTTTCCATGTTGAACCCCATCTGGCACTTTTCATCCCTGTTCCGCATCCTGTCGATGTCCTGTTGTAAGCTACGACAATCTTCTATATTAACCACAACTCTAGCAATCTCCATATCATCTGCAAACTTACAAATTCCACCCTTCCACTTCCTCAAACAAATCATCTATTTAAAAAACTAAAAACAGGGGATCACAGAACAGATCCCTGCACGTCACCACTGATCATACGCGTAATTATCATCTACCTTCTGCTGACAAAAGCCAATTCTGAATGCACCAGCTAGTTTCAAAGGACTCTGCCTCAGACAGCTGGGTTGTTGGAATGTGCCTCTGAAGCCTGACAGCAGACTAGCAAGTGAATGTTTGATAGAGCAGTCAGAAACCGGAGTTGCCAGCCTGAGTCAGGGCTTTGAGGCTCCAGAGAGAGAGAGATGGGGTCTGGAGTTTATAAGGAGGAAGAATAGGAATCAGACCAGCATAATCTGCCTACATATGAAAAATCAGAAACATTTGGAAACTGGTTGTTCGAAAAAATGTGGTAATTTCTGCAAATTACTGGTGGTAATCAACAGATCAGGCAGCAAATGTGGAGAGGAATAAATAAACAACGTTTAGACCGAGCCCCTTCAGCATGCCCAGACTGTGTACTTCTCTGCTTAGTTGCTGCCTGAACTGCAGAGTTCCTCCAGCATTTTATGTGTGTGCGTCCCTGTATTTCCAGCAACTGCAGAATCTCTTGTGTTTTATATCTGCATTTGCAAGAGGATTGTACTTTGGCATTCAATACACAGAATGCATGTATTTTATGGGAACCGGCTTCTACGTTAAAACAGCTGCTGATTTTTCTCTACACACAAAAAAAAACAGAGGTATGGATTTGGAACCAGGGCTGGCAGTAATCTTTAATGGCACCGTGATTACCCATAAAGCCCTGTGTTCTAAGCCGTCGCTGAAGCACCGATCAAATGCGGAGGCGTCAGGGTTGCGGATGATCCCGAAAATCGCGCATGCGCGCAGTATACAAAAGACTTCAAACAATCGACTGCAGGTAAGAGCATTTCTCCGGGCGGTTTTCCAACACCTACTGAGGGTCAATTGCTGTCAGCTGCGGACTCCATGGCTAGCAATCCGGGCACAATCCTGCTCTCGTCCCTCTCTCTCAGCCCCACGATCCGTACACGGGCCCCGGGGAGCTTCCGGCTGATGAGGGAACGGGAACCGATGGATCTCTCAGACAGAGCTGAGCTCCAGCTTTCTAAATGCAAGGATTAGGAACTCGGAGAAAGGGGACAAAATCTTTTACATCAGCAGGTGAGAAAATCACCTTTGTTCTATTTCCAATCACAAACAAGAGAAAATCTGCAGATGCTGGAAATTCAAGCAACGCGCAGAAAATGCTGGATGAATTCAGCATTAGTACTCTTTTCCATAGATGCTGCCTGGCCTGCTGAGTTCCTCCAGCAGTTTTTGACCTATTCTCTGTGCGTACATAATGACATCAAACAACTTTGCCCTGGGCAACAAGTAGCTTTCACACCACAAATGAGCCAGACTCCAATGAGACAGAATACAGCCCTTCCCTTCAGATTCATTGGCATTGCCATCAATGAGTTCACCACCGTCAGTCACCTGGGGGAGGGTTCAGGGGAAATATTTATGTGCAATACAGAAACTGGTGTTACCTGAGTGATATTTGGAAATCTGCCTTTTTAAAGCATAATTTAGGAAGCAAATCACGTATGGAAAATGTGCAAAAGCTCTGGTGAGAAAATACTTCATTACCCATTACAGGCCTGCTACATAGGTTGTGTGAGAGTGCAGATGAACTCGATAAAACCCAGAGGAGATCAAAGTTCTTTTTGACAGTATTTGCTAGCTGTTAAAATGACTACCTCGCTATATAAAATTCAATTTGTCACTGGGTAAAAAATGCACAGTACAAGATTTATGTGCACACTGGTCATTACAAATTAGAGGGGACATTGATGGGAAGGTGGGGAGACCTCCAGTGTCTCTGATGCCCTCACCTACAAGATGTGCATCCAGCTGCAGCTTGTAATCCTGTACTTTAAGGAGATGGAACTTGAAATGGTACTTGGTAAGTGGGAGGCATTCAGAAGTGAAATTTTGGGGTGTAAAGTTCGTATGAGCCTGCAAAAATAAAAATTGAAAGGTAACTGGTGTAGGGAACCTTGGTTTTCAAGAGATATTGAGGCCCCTTATATTTTGTTCCTCCAAATGGCTCAGTCTGTTGGGTCCTATCAAGGCTCATTAATGACTACAATATCATAATTCCATGCCCTGAGCTCATCTGACTTTCTTTTTAAATCATCGTCTGTTGATTTCTAAAAGCTTCCCAATAGTTTTTGTTCTTTTGTTTGCCCTCTCTTTGGATTTTACGTTAACTTTGGCTTCTCATTTCAGCCACGGTTGCGTCTTCCTGCCTTTCCAATGCTTCCACTTCTTTGGGATGTATCAATCACTCAGCTCTCAAATTGCTCCCAGTAACTCCAGCCATTGCTGCTCCATTGTCACTCCTACCTTTTCCCTTCCAAACAAGTCTGCCATAGAAACATGGAGAAGTTCAGTACGGAAACAGGGTATTTGGCCCAACTAATCAATGCCGAAAAAACATTTAAGCTGTCTAATGCAACTACCTGCACAAGGACCATTGCCCTCCATACCCCTACCATCCAGGCTCCCGTCCAAATGTATTTTAAATGGTGAAACTGAGCTCATATTTACCACTTGTGCTGGCATCTCATTCCACATTCTTATGACCATTTCAGTACAGAGCTTTGCCAAATATTCCCGTTAAATTTTCACCTTCCCCACTTACCCATGACCTCTGGTTGTCATCCCACCCAACCTCAGTGGAAAAAGCTGCTTGCATTTACCCTATCTATACCCTCATAATTTTGTATACTTCTAACAAATCCTTAAAGCAATGTATAATTTCCTTGTTTATCTTTAGAGCCATTTTTAGGTATATAAGATGATGAGGGGCATTGATCGTGTGGATAGCCAGAGGTTTTTTTTTCCCAGGGCTGAAATTGCTAAAACGAGGGGACATAGTTTTAAGGTGCTTGGAAATAGATACCAAGGGGATGTCAGGGGTAAGATTTTTTTTTACACAGCGAGTCTTGGGTGCATGGAATGCACTGCCGGCTATTTGTGTGAGAGTGTTTCAGTTACTGTGGGGCCAGGCACCCATGCAGCTCAGTGGAAACAGGGAATAATACCAATGGAGAGAATCAAACTGAGTCAGTTCACAGACTGGAGATGACAGAAATGCTCCATTCTTATAGAGACAGGAGGAGCATCAGAGAATTTGTTGGTCATTCTAGTACCAGGTATGATATTGTGGCCATCACAGAGACGTGGCTAAAGGATGCATGTCTCTGGGAGCTGAACGTCCAAGGATACACGGTGTATCAGAAGGATAGGAAGGTAGGCAGAGGGGGAGGCGTGCCTTTATTGGTAAGAAATGATATTAAATCATTAGAAAGAGGTGGTATATGATTGGAAGGTGCAGAATCTTTATGGGTTGAGCTAAGAAATCGCAGGGGTAAAAGGACCCTGATGGCAGTTATTTATAGGCCTCCAAACAGCTACAGTGATGTGGATTAGAAATTACAACAGGAAATAGAAAAGGCTTGTCAGAAGGGCGGTGTTATGATAATTGTTGGGGATTTTAACATGCGAGTGGATAGGGAAAATCAGGTCGGCACTGGATCTCAAGAGAGAGAATATGTAGAATGTCTGCGAGATGGCTTTTTAGAACAGCTTGTTGTTGAGCCCACTAGGGGATCGGATGTACTGGATTGGGTATTGTGTAGTGAACCGGAGGTGATTGGAGAGATTGAGGTGAAGGAACCCTTAGGAGGCAGTTATCATAACATGATTGAGTTCACTGTGAAATTTGAAAAAGAAGCCGAAATCTGATATGTCGGTATTTCAGTGGAGTAAAGGAAATTACAGTGACATGAGAGAGGAACTGGCTAAAGTTGACTGGAAAGGGACACTGGCGGGAAAGATGGCAGAGCAGCAGTGGCTGAAGTTTATGCGAGAAATGAGGAAGGTGCAAGACAGGTATATTCCAAAAAAGAAATTTTGGAATGGAAAGAGGAAGCAACAATGGTTGACAAGAGAAGTCAAAGCCAAAGTTAAAGCAATGGAGGGGGCATACAAGGAAGTAAAAATTAGTGGGAAGACAGAGGATTGGAAAGTTTTTATAAGCTTACAAAAGGATACTAAGAAGGTCATTAAGAGGGAAAAGATTAACTATGAAAGGAAGCTAACAAATAATATCAAAGACGATACTGAAAGCTTTTTCAAGTATATAAAGAGTAAAAGACAGGTGATAGTAGATATAGGACCGATAGAAAATGATGCTGGAGAAATTGTAATGGGAGATAAGGAGATGGTGGAGGAACCGAATGAGTATTTTGCATCAGTCTTCACTGAGGAAGACATCAGTATACTGGACATTCAAGGGTGGCAGGGAAGAGAAGTGTGCGCAGTCACAATTACGACAGAGAAAGTACTCAGGAAGCTGAATGGTCTAAAGGTATATAAATCTCCCGGACCAGGTGGAATGCACCCGCGTGTTCTGAAGGAAGTAGCTGTGGAGATTGCGGAGGCATTAGCAATGATCTTTCAAAAGTCGATAGATTCTGACATGGTTCCGGAGGACTGGAAGATTGCAAATGTCACTCCGCTATTTAAGAAGGGGGCAAGGAAGCAAAAAGGAAATTATACACCTGTTAGTTTGACATCGGTGGTTGGGGAGTTGTTGGAGTCAGTTGTCAAGGATGAGGTTACAGAGTACCTGGAGGCACATGACAAGATAGGCAGAACTCAGCATGGCTTCCTTAAAGGAAAATCCTGCCTGACAAACCTATAACAATTTTTTGAGTAAATTACAAGTAGGCTACACAAGGGAGATGCAGTGGAGGTCGTATATTTGGATTTTCAGAAAGCCTTTGACAAGGTGCCACACATGAGGCTACTTAAGATAAGAGCCCATGGAATTACGGGAAAGTTACATACGTGGATAGAGTGTTGGCTGATTGGTAGGAAACAGAGTGGGAATAAAGGGATCCTATTCTGGTTGGCTGCGGTTACCAGTGGTGTTCCACAGGGGTCCGTGTTGGGACCGCTTCTTTTTACATTGTACATCAATAATTTGGATTATGGAATAGATGGCTTTGTGGCTAAGTTTGCTGATGATACAAAGATAGGTGGAGGGACCGGTAGTGCAGAGGCAACGGAGAGTCTGCAGAGAGACTTGGATAGATTGGAAGAATGGGCAGAGAAGTGGCAAATGAAGTACAGTGTTGGAAAGTGTATGGTTATGCACTTTGGCAGAAGAAATAAACGGGCAGACTATTATTTAAACGGGGAGAGAATTCAAAGTTCTGAGATACAACGGGACTTGGGAGTCCTTGTACAGGCTACCCTTAAGGTTAACCTCCAGGTTGAGTCGATGGTGAAGAAGGTGAATGCAATGTTGGCATTCATTTCTAGAGGAATAGAGTATAGGAGCAGGGATGTGATGTTGAGGCTCCATAAGGTGCTGGTGAGACCTCACTTGTAGTACTGTGGGCAGATTTCGTCTCCTTATTTAAGAAAGGATGTGCTGATGTTGGAGAGGGTACAGAGAAGATTCACTGGAATGATTCAGGGAATGAGAGGGTTAACATATGAGGAACGTTTGTCCGCTCTTGGACTGTATTCCTTAGAGTTTAGAAGAATGAGGGGAGACCTCAGAGAAACATTTCGAATGTTAAAAGGCATGGACAGAGTGGATGTGGCAAAGTTGTTTCCCATGATAGGGGAGTCTAGTACGAGAGGGCATGACTTAAGGATTGAAGGGCGCCCTTTCAGAACAGAGATGCGAAGAATTTTTTTTAGTCAGAGGGTGGTGAATCTGGAATTTGTTGCCATGGGCAGCAGTGGAGGCCAAGTCATTGGGTGTATTTAAGGCAGAGATTGATAGGTATCTGAGTAGCCAGGACATCAAAGGTTATGGTGAGAAGGCGGGGGAGTGGGACTAAATGGGAGAATGGATCAGCTCATGATAAAATGGCGGAGCAGACTCGATGGGCCAAATGGCTGACTTCTGCTCCTTTGTCTTATGGTCTATTCATTATGCATAATGATTTAGTTATGGTCCTAGACCAGCACTGTGCATAGTTAGAAGATGATTTCTCTCTCCAACTTGAGTTGAACTTCATGCCAGATGCCATTTGCAACTCATTTGAAATGTTGTCCTGCACTCATTGATGGATTTTGTACATCTTTTTACAGGTTAAAAATGACAAAGAATTTGTCTACGGGAATCTCGAACACAACACACCAGTTTTGCTGTCTCTGTCCAGATACTGAAAAAGTGGAGCAAGGGATTCACTCGATCATTCCTCCTGCTCAGACTGTGGGCAGGGATTCAGTCGGTCATTTCAACTGAAGGTACATCAGCAAGTTCACACTGGGCAAGGCTGTTCATCTGTTCTGTGTGTGAGAAGGGATTCAGTTGGTCTTCCCACCTGTGGACACACCAGTCGGTTCACACTGCACAGAGGCTGGTCATCTGCTGAATTTGTGGAGAAGGATTCACTCGGTCATCTGACCTATTGGCTAACCAGCGAGTTCACACCAGTGAGCAGCCGTTCACCTGCTCAGACTGTGGGAAGGGATTCACTTGCTCATCTAATCTGAAGGTACATCAGTGAATTCACACCGGAGAGAGGCCGTTCACCTGTTCAGACTGCGGGAAGGGATTCACTCGGTCATCCGACCTACTGCTGCACAAGTCAGTTCACACTGGAGAGAGGCCATTCACCTGCTCGGACTGTGGGAATGGATTCACTCAGTCATTCACACTAATGGCACACCAGCGAGTTCACACTGGGGAGAGGCCGTTCACCTGCTCAGACTGTGGGAAGGGATTCACTCAGTCATCATCCCTCATGGCACACCAGTCAGTTCACTTCGAGGAGCGGCCGTTCACCTGCTCAGTGTGTGGGAGGGGATTTACTCGGTCATCTCAACTGCAGAGACACCAGCAAGTTCACACTGGATAGAGGCCAATCGCCTGCTCAGACTTTGGGAAGAGAAGCCATTAAAGTTCTTATTGAACGTGTTATATTTACTTTTTAGTGACATTCTTGAAGCCTGTCTGATACTGGATAGAGCCCACCGAATTCGACGTCCTAAGCCTTCAGCCAAAATGAAACCACGTCCTGTGATAGTTTTTCCATTATTTTACAACCAAAGAAGCTATTCTTCAGGATGCAAGGAAAAGGGATGAGCTAATTTATAACGATATAAAGATTCATATAGTTGAAGATTTCACCACAGAGATTTACGCTGATAGAATCAAATATTGGGAAGTCATGGCTGAACTTTTTAAGATTTAACTGTCATTCCTCTCTGCGCTATTTGGCTTGTCTGATAATTACTCCACCTAACACTCGTCCAAAACAGATTGACTGCCCAGAAGACGGTTGGAAAATTTTAAAGGAGTTTAAGCTTATTTCATAAACAATTTCAAAAGTTAGTCCTTATCTGGGAGCTGTTTGTAATGGCTTCAATGAAAGTCTGCTCCTCGTTTTATGAGTGCCCAGACATGGACTTGGTTGACTTAGATCTTCTGTTGTTTGCTTTAATAGTTAATATAGTTTTGGATTTTATATATTTATTTACTTATTTTTTACTTATTATTTACTTAATTGTCAGTCTTTAACATTAGTTGTAGTATATTAGTTGGTTGGATTTATCTTTTTTTGAATACATGGTTAAGTATTTTAAATGAATTTAAGATGGCTGTTTTAGTTAGGTGCTATCTATTGGTAGACATAATATGAAAAGATTTGGAACTTGTTTTTTTTTTATGTACCCTTTATTGTGTCTGTTTGATGATGGTAACGTATTACTTTGTAAGCAGTGGCTGCTAATTGGAGACGGGGGCCAAGGGTTTGAGTAGCATGCTGTCTGCCTAGTGGACAGTTTCCGGGGGAGGGGGGTGGATCTATTACATTAATTTTTTTTTGGACTGGGCAATCCTGATAGTTTTTTTTTGTCAATTATCTTGCTTTTCTTTCTGATCAAGTCATGCTTTGTCCTTTCTTCAGATTTAGTTTGTGCCTGCGCATTAGCTTTCTTTAGACAATTTTAAATTACACTTTAAATATGGATCTTAATAAAATTAGTATAATATCTTGGAATCTGAACGGTATGAGTCAACCGATTAAGCACAGAAAGATTTTTAAGAGGATATTGTTTTTGTGCAGGAGACTCATATCCGTAGGCAGGATGAAAATAGTTTTTTTTAAGTATTGGAAAGGACCTTATTTCATTCTTTATCGGTAAATAAAATAAGAGGGGTATCTATTTGTATTAATTCTAAAATCCATTTTGTACATTTTAATACTGTCACTGACTTAATTGGAAGATATTTAATTGTTACTGGTCTGTTATGTGGTCAGAAGTGGGTTTGGTGTGTGTTTATGCACCTAATTATAGATGGCCCTGAATTTTTTAAGAAGTTATCTTCTGTGCTGCCAAATTTAAAGGAATATCAGTTGATTATGGGCTGTCTCAATCAGTTGATTGACAGATCGTCCACCAATTCGTCACTTCCTAATAAATCTGTGACTTGTATTAATACTTATTTATTAGAATGCGGTTTGGTCGATATTTGGAGATTTAGGCATCCTAAAGATAAGGATTTTTCTTTTTTTTCCACATGTATACCATAATTACTCAAGAATTGATTATATTTTGCTGGACACGCGATTGGTGCCCTCTGTCGCTGATTGTGCATATGATGTTATTGCGTTGTCGGATCATGCCCCCATGAAACTAACTTCAATGTTTTCTGATAATATTCTGAAGATACCACAGTGGAGATTTAATGTTGCATTGGTACAAGATTCAACCTTTGTAAATTTTATTAAAGAGCAAATTTCTCTATTTTTTGAATTAAATACAACTGAAGGAATGTCAAATTTGGTTATTTGGGATACGATGAAATCTTTTTTAGGGTCAGATGATTTCATACTCAGTAGGTTTAAGAAGGAAAACCAAGGCGGAACTTTTAGTGATTACTAATAGGATTAAAGAAATAGATAAGGTGTATTCAGTAATGCCTAGTGAAGATCTCTTTAAGGAAAGGGTGGAACTCCAAACACAGCATGATTTGCTTTTGACTTTCCCATTGAGTAACAACTTCTTAAATCTAAAAGCCAATTTTATATACATGGGGACAGGTCAGGCAAATTATTGGCTGGTCAATTAAAAGCAAATATGGCTAGAAGACAGATCCTGAAAATACGAAGACCTGATAGAACTGAAATGGTAGCTCCTTATGAAATTAATAAGGTATTTATGGATTTCTACTCTAACCTTTATAAATCTGAATTTTCAGACAATATTTCTTTTGTGAATAACTTTTTGCAAAAATTGAATATACATAAAATTTCTATCCAAGATATGAATACATTAGATGCACCTATTAAACAAGAGGAAATAGCAAGGGCTATGTCCTCTTCCCAACCAGGTACGGCTATGGGACCAGATGGATACACAGTGGAATTTTATAAGACTTTCACTGAAATACTTACACCTCATTTATGTCAAATTTTCACTGATTCTATATCCTCTGGGAATCTCCCGAAAACTTTTTATGAAGCATCCATCTTATTAATTCCTAAAAAAGAAAAAGATTTATCTGAATGTGTTTCCTACAGACCAATAGCTCTACTGAATGTGGATTTTAAAATTCTTTCTAAGATCTTGACTAATAGACTTGAGAGTATTTTACCTAGTGTTGTTTCCAATGATCAAACTGGATTTATTAAAAATGGATATTCACATTTTAACATCTGAAGATTATTAAACATTATTCACTCTTCTCCATCTAAAGAATCTGAATGTGTTGTTTCTCTTGATGCAGAGAAAGCCTTTGATAGGGTGGAGTGGTCTTACTTATTTGAGGTTTTGGAAAATTTAATTCTGGACTGTGATTTATTTCCTGGATCAAATTGATCTATCAAGTCCCTATGGCTGCGGTTATAACTAATAATCAAAAATCTCCTTACTTTCGATTAAACAGAGGTACTCAGCAGGGATGTCCTCTTAGCGGTTTATTATTTAACTTGGCTTTAGAACCCCTTGCTATTGCTGTTAGAGATTCCAATACTGTTCAGGTTATTAAGAGAGGGGACAAAGTACACAAGGCTTCGTTGTATGCAGATGACCTGTTAGTTTATATTTTAGATCCTAGGAAATCTATTCCTTCTATGTTATCTATATTTCCTGAATTCAGTAGTTTTTCTAGATATAAATTAAATTTACGTAAAAGTGAGTTATTTCCCATTAATAATTACTCAGATCAATATCATCAAGTACCCTTTAGTATTGCTAAAAAATTACTTTACTTGGTAATAAAATTACTAAAAATTTTAAGGACCTGTATAAATATAATTTTCTTCCATTAATTTATTACACTCAACAAATGCTTTCTAAATGGTCACTTGTGACATTATCATTAATAGGTCAAATTAATACTATTAAAATGATAGTTCTACCGAAATTCTTAGATATATTTCAGGCTGTTCCTTCCTTTGTTCCTAAAACGTTTTTTGACAGAATAGACTCTATAATCTTATCTTATATTTGGAATAATAAAAATCCTAGCTTGAGTAAACCCTTATTGCAGAAATTAAAAAAGGATGGTGGTATGGCTTTGCCAAATTTTAGAATTATTATATTCAATATATTACTTTTTGGATTCATTATTCAGACATACATGAATATCCTTCATGGTTGGATTTGGAGGAAAACTCAGTAAAGGGGTTCTCTTTGGCCTCTTTACTGGGAGCTCCCCTTCCCTTTTTGTTTTCTAAGATTAGTAGACAAGACTTTAATCCCATTATTAAACATACATTAAGAATTTGGATTTGGTTTCGTAGATTTTTTTGAGTTAAATAATTTTGTTCTCTCTAGTAATATCCATTTCAATTATTGTTTTAAACTTTTGGATAAGGCCTTTTTAACTTGGAACACCAGGAAAATAACAACTTTTTCAGATTTGTTTTTAGGGGATTGTTTAGTGTCTTTTTCTCAGTTAGTGGATAAATATGACTTATCTAATGTACACTTTTTTAGATATTTACAAATTAGGATTTTTTTTTACATGGTATGCTGACAAATTACCCTTCTACTTATCCAACTAATATGACAGATGCTCTCTTTCAGCTTAAACCACTTCAAAAAGGGTTGCTAGCTATAATTTATAAACGGTTATTGAATTCACAAATGGTACCTAATGATAAAATTAAACATGCTTGGGAATTGAAATTTCAAGAGTCATTTTTAGATAATCAATGGAGTAAATTTTTTCATTTTGTTAATAACTCATCTATTTGTGCCCGCCATTCCTTGATACAATTCAAGGTAATGCATCGGGCCCATATGTCAAAGGATAAACTAGCATGTATTTTTTCCAACATCAATCCTATTTGTGAGAGATGTAATACTGAGGCGGCCACTTTAACTCATATGTTTTGGTCTTGCATAAAGCTAGATAATTTTTGGAGAGACATTTTTAAAACGCTATCAAAAGTCTTGGATCTGAACCTACAATCTAATTTACCTACGGCAATCTTTGGGATTATCCCATCAGAAGCAGGAAATATTCCTGTTTCCAGTCAATGTATGATAGCCTTTTCAACTTTATTGGCTAGGAGAGCCATTTTATTGAAGTGTAAGGATTCTAATCCACCTACTGTCTTTTATTGGCTTTCCGCCATTACGTCCTGTATAAGCTTAGAGAAAATAAGAAGTCAGACACTTGATACATCTTTTAAATTTGAGCAAATCTGGCGACCTTTTATTCAATATTTTCATTTGATTTGACTTATAACTCTTCCAATTATTTATTTTCGAAGTTTTAGATTTGATCAGGAACTCTTTCCTTTTTATTGGTCGTGTCCTCAGAATGGACTGCCCAGTCCTTCTCCCCCCCCCCCCCACCACCTTTTTTTTATATAGAGCTGTGGGTGTTTTCTTTTGCTTTTCATTTTAAAAAATTAAACATTTTTTCTCTCTTTATGAATTGATAAGAGAATTAGCTGTTTTCCTTTTTTATTATATACTAATTAGTTTAATACTACGTATGATCTTGATAATGTCTGTTTGTATTGCTATTGATATTTATATTTGACATAATTCTCGTGTTTGTATATATGTGCTTTTTAAATCAATAAAAAGATTAATAAAGAAAGGGAGAGATACTCTCAGCCAAATCAACCAAATGTGCATGACTGAGTTCACACTGGGGAGAGGCCGTTCACCTGCTGTGAATGTGGTAAGCAATTCACTCAGTAATGTAACCTTATGTAACTCGCGCTTTGGCTAGCAGCTTAATATAGGGGGTGATAGCCCCCCAGCCCGGCCAAACTTAAGAAATCTTGTTTGGGTGGATGCTGCGTGATTTGTACCCGTTACAAATTAGTAACCTGATATAACAAATGGTACACAAGATGTGAATAAATGATTGAGTTTTATAATTCTTACTTTGACTATATGGCGAGTGAAGTAAACAAAAAGAAAGAAAAAGGGCCCACTCTCTCCATTCGCATTGTCTCATCTCTCCCCAACAAAAGACCACGAAAATCTCTGTTCCAGACTCACAAGGAAGAACATTTCTGTCATTGGATAGCCCTGAACTCCAAAACCCTGTTATTTCTATTCGTAACCTAGTCCCTTGTTTTTCCTCAGGAAGCCGAAGAAAGCTGGTCTAAAGCACTTGCGTGGGTCATCTCTAGTGCACAGAAGATCATCGGGACACAGCTCCCAGCCCTGAAGAACACCTACAGCTCTCGCTGCCTAAGGAAAGCTACAAGCATCTGTAAGGACAATACACACCCATGCAATCATCTGTTTGAGCTTCTTCCATCTGGCAGACGTTATAAGACTTTCTATGCCCCGCACTTCCAGACTGAAAAATAGCTTTTGCCCCAGAGCTATAATTGCTCTGAATTAATTTGGCCAAGCATCATCTATAAATGTGTTATATTGCTACTTTAATACTGGTTTTATGGCTGTTATGCATCTGAGTTGTGTTTTTGTACTGCTGGACATTGCTTGTACTGGCTAGTTACTTGATTTTATTTATTGTTTATTCATTTTATTTGTTTTATAGCATTGAGTATGAGAGTTGCAAACTCTTTTTCGCTGTATTGGTGCATGTCAAATTGTACTATGCAATGACAATGAAGATATTTCATTTCATTTCACATTGCTGCTCCAGAGAAACCATCACCTCAGCAGTGAAACATTACAGAGAGGCCATTACATTAGCAGTGAAACTTACATCGTGTTACACTTGTGACGCACTACCGGGTTCACACTGGGGAGAAAGTTTCAATAAGCTTCATGCTGGATATTTGTCCATCACTGTTGCTGATTCAATTTCGAGAGTGACTGTCGGTGCTGAACTCTGCAATTATTGCTGCTGCTCACCACACCCAGTTCTGCACCCTGGTCACTGGGCATGGGAGGAGTTTCTTCTGCTGCATATTCACCTTTAATGGAACTGGAGTTTAATATTCTGCATCTGTGACAAATAAATCAGTTCTATTTTAAACTCTGTCTCCAGTACTTAATGAATTTATAACACACCTAGTTTACAGTAGAGAGTCGACTCAGGCCATCTGGACCCTGCCAGTAATTCTGTTCCATGACAGTCCTTTTAAATCCTCCCCTGTTGTTCCCCTCTTGCTCTCCCTGTGGTGATGGGTTCCAAACAGTCACCATTCTGTGGGTGAAGAGGTTTCCCTTGAATTTACTGCAGACCGAAGAAGTTGTTCTGTCTGAGATGTTCTTCCCCCCTCAAGTCTCAGGGCTGAAGAAGAATGACATTGGCATCTCCTTATTCAGAGCTCATTTCCACATTGTGTGTCATTTTCCCTACTTCTTAAAGGGTTGTTCGAAAACACCACTGTCCTCCAAAGACTGAAAGTAGAATGGGAAACCATTAGTTGGATGTTCAACTGAGCAGGGTCAGGAACCAGAGGCAGGTCTGCACAGGGTAGAGATTGGGGCTCAGGACGATGGTCGGGGTAAGAATGTATGATGAGGAGAAGGAAATCAGTAGCGGGGTATGGCAATGAGTGACAGAGTAGCAACATTTGGAAGCTAATTGGCAGAGAAAATAATTTGGTTGTCTGACTGATGACACAAACAATGCCTGTGGTGAGATGCTCCACTGGTCGAGGCACGTGTGTGTTGGGAATGGTTATATCTATTGAGGGAGTTGTTCCTGCTTGTTTATCCTGTAATATTATATCCAGATGGTTATTTTAGATTATCCTATCTGTAATAATGTATTTACTGTCATATAAATTGTGAGGTTCTGTCTCTAGCTGGATCAAGCAGATACAGCAGGCGGTGAAAAAGGTGAATGGTATGCTGGCATTTATAGCAAGAGGATTAGGGTACAGGAGCAGGGAGGTACTACTGCAGTTGTACAAGGCCTTGGTGAGACCACACCTGGAGTATTGTGTGCAGTTTTGGTCCCCTAATCTGAGGAAAGACATCCTTGCCATAGGGGGAGTACAAAGAAGGTTCACCAGATTGATTCCTGGGATGGCAGGACTTTCATATGATGAAAGGCAGGATCGACTAGGCTTATACTTATTGGAATTTAGAAGATTGATGGGGAATCTGATTGAAACATATAAAATCCTAAAGGGATTGGATAGGCTAGATTCAGGAAGATTGTTCCCGATGTTGGGGAAGTCCAGAACGAGGGGTCACAGTTTGAGGATAAAGGGGAAGCCTTTTAGGACCGAGGTTAGGAAAAACTTCTTCACAAAGAGAGTGGTGAATCTGTGGAATTCTCTGCCACAGGAAACAGTTGAGGCCCGTTCATTGGCTATATTTAAGAGGGAGTTAGTTATGGCCCTTGTGGCTAAAGGGATCAGGGGGTATGGAGGGAAGGCTGGTACAGGGTTCTGAGTTGTATGATCAGCCATGATCCTACTGAATGGTGGTGCAGGATCGAAGGGCCGAATGACCTACTCCAGCACCTATTTTCTATGTTTCTGTGTAAGCTTGAATTTATGGTGCCTCAATGAAGTTATGGGCGTCAATCATGAGTTTGTATTTTAAAGCAAGAGTTTGGTGAATGACATTTGCCACTTGACTGTAACTTTGTAAGTAATCAGATTGAGTTAAACTGCTGCAGGATCCTGGAATGTGTTATATTGTGTTTAGTTTCTCTTGGCATTTTCTGCACTTGCTGCCTTGATTGTTTGTATTTCATGTATTTTTTTTTCCTTTTGTTAACCACCTTGTATTTCTGCAAGGAACCCCTCTGTTTCTGGGAAGAGGTCTCCAACTCTCAGTCAGGTGCTCAATGCTTCCTTGTCAACATCTTGACTGCTCAGATCATTGGGATGTCTCCCATCGAGGGTCATACTCATTCCACTGGTTAACGTCTTCTTCCATAGTGATGATTCATTTCTCTGAGTTGGGCTCTCATTTAAGTTTTCTGGTCTGTATTTCTTATCACGATGGCATAGACACACCTGGAGTGCTGAATCCTGTTCATTTTGATGAAAGATTATATATACTTAGAAGTTTTATCTGACTTTTGTGTGATTTCTTTTTTCATGTGTGTTATTCCTCATTCTCCTTCTGTCCAAGGTAGATTAGGTTAGATTAGATCAGATCCAATTTTATTGTCACTGTGCCGAGTACAGATACAAAACCAATGAAATGCATTTAGCATCTGACCAGAAATGCAAAGAATAGCGTTATTTACAAAATAACTGCTAATAAAAAAAAGTGCTACAGCACACAAATATGAAAGTACTGAGGCAGTACAATACAGATGCAATACTGCTTAGCACTGTGATGAGAAGTTCAGCAGTGTCACAGCCTCAGGGAAGAAGCTCTTCCTGTGCCTGCTGGTGCAGGAGCGGAGGCTCCTGTAGCGCTTACCGGATGGGAGGAGAGTAAAAAGTCCATGGTTAGGGTGAGATGCATTCCTGATAATGCTTTTCGTCCTCCCCAGGCAGCGTTTATGGTAGATGTTCTCAATAGTGGGCAATTGGTTAATCGAAGTGAGTTTGAGTATAAATGGTTTTTTCTAAAGTTTTCTAAAGTTCTTATTTATCTTTGTAAATTTTACTGATTGAAATGGGACCAAGATATTTTGATAAAAAATAGTCAATGTCAGTACTGTATTGATGCAAGTTCTTCGTGCAAACACGAGGAAATCTGCAGATGCTGGAATTTCAAACAACACACATCAAAGTTGCTGGTGAACGCAGCAGGCCAGGCAGCATCTCTAGGAAGAGGTACAGTCGACGTTTTGGGCCGTGACCCTTCGTCAGGACTAACTGAAAGAAGAGCTAGTAAGAGATTTGAAAGTGGGAGGGGGAGGGGGAGATCCAAAATGATAGGAGAAGACAGGAGGGGGGAGGGATGGAGCCAAGAGCTGGACAGGTGATTGGCAAAAGGGATATGAGCGGATCATGGGACAGGAGGCCTAGGGAGAAAGAAGGGGGGAGGAGCCCAGAGGATGGGCAAGGGGTATAGTCAGAAGGACAGAGGGAAAAAAGGAGAGAGAAAAAAAGATGTGTGTATATAAATAAATAACGGATGGGGTACGAGGGGGAAGTGGAGCATTAGTGGAAGTTTGAGAAGTCAATGTGCATGCCATCAGGTTGGAGGCTACCCAGATGGAATAGACAATAGAAAATAGACAATATAAGGTGTTGTTCCTTCAATCTGAGTGTGGCTTCATCTTTACAGTAGAGGAGGCCATGGATAGACATATCAGAATGGGAATGGGACGTGGAATAAAATGCGTGGCCACCGGGAGATCCTGCTTTCTCTGGCGGACAGAGCGTAGGTGTTCAGCGAAATGATCTCCCAGTCTGCGTCGGGTCTTGCCAATATATAAAAGGCCACATCGGGAGCACCGGACGCAGAATATCACCCCAGCCGACTCACAGGTGAAGTGTCGCCTCACCTGGAAGGACTGTCTGGGGCCCTGAATGGTGGTGAGGGAGGAAGTGTAAGGGCATGTGTAGCACTTGTTCCGCTTACAAGAATAAGTGCCAGGAGGGAGATCAGTGGGGAGGGATAGGGGGGATGAATGGACAAGGGAGTCACGTAGGGAATGATCCCTGCGGAAAGCAGCGGGGGGGGGGGAGGGAAAGATGTGCTTAGTGGTGGAATCCCGTTGGAGGTGGCGGAAGTTATGGAGAATTATATGTTGGACCCAGAAGCTGGTGGAGTGGTAGGTGGGGACAAGGGGAACCCTATTCCTAGTGAGGTGGCGGGAGGATAGAGTGAGACCAGATGTGCGTGAATTGGGAGAGATATGTTTGAGAGCAGAGTTGATAGTGGAAGAAGGGAAGCCCCTTTCTTTAAAAAAGGAGGACATCTCCCGCGTCCTGGAATGAAAAGCCTCATCCTGAGAGCAGATGCAGCGGAGATGGAGGAATTGCGAGAAGGGGATGGCACTTTTCAAGAGACAGGGTGAGAAGAGGAATAGTCCAGATAGCTGTGAGAGTCAGTAGGCTACAGTAGTGCTTCTTGCCTTTGTTGTGTTTGTTAACTATTAAGCTCTGTTTGGCAGTTTTTTTTTCAACCTTGAACTAAATTTTGTCCATAGATGCTGCCTGACATGCTGAGCTCCTCCAGCACTTTGTGTAGTTCTTTAGATTTCTAACATCTGCAGGTCCTCTTGTTTCCCAGATACTTACATGCCTCTTGAAAGAACAAGCTGGTAGTGGGGTTGTGTGGCTCTTTTGGTAAAATTAAAGTTGGAAGGTGTAGAATCTGTGGGTAGAATTAAGGAACAATAAATGTAAAAAAAAAAGTCCCTGATGGGAATTGTATGGAGACCTCCAAACAGTAGTAAGTATGCGGTCCACAGATTACACAGGGAGGTAGAAAATGCGTGCCAAAAGGGCAATGTTACAATCGTCATGAGGGATTGTCATGCAGGTGATTAGGAAAATTAGGATGGTGTTGGTCTCAAGAGGAGGAATTCCTGGAATGCCTACAAGATGCTTTTTTAGAGCAGCTCGAGTTTGAGCCCACTTGGGGATCAGCTATTCTGGATTGGGTGTTGTAATGAACCTGAATTAATTAGGTCACTTCAGTTCAAAGAACCCTTAAGGGAAAGTGATCTTAATGTGATCAAATTCACCCTGACATTAGAGAAGGAGAAGCCAATGTCAGATGTGCAATAAGGAGAATTAGAGAGGCATAAGAAAATAAAAGATCAAAATTGATTTGAAAAGCACATGGGCAGGGATGAAAACAGAGCAGCAATGGCTGGAATTTCTGGAAGCAATTCAGAAGGCACAGGATATATACATCACAAAGAGGAAATAGTATTCTAAAGGTGAGGTGACAAAACCGTGGCTGATAAGAGAAACCAAAGACAACATAAGTACCAAAGAGAGTGCAGAGAGCAAAAATTACCAGGAAGTTAGAGGATTGGGAAGCTTTTAAAAACCAACAGAATGCAACTAAAATAAATAACAAGGGGAAGATGGAATACATAGGTGAGCTAGGCAGTAGTATTAAAAAGGATACCAAATTTTTCTTCAGGTACATATAGTGTAAAAGACAGGCGGAAGTGCATGTCAGACCACTGAAAAATGATGCTGGAGAGTTAGTAATGGGGTGGGGGTGCAAGATGATGGCAGATGAACTGAATAAGTATTGTACATCACTCTTATCTGTCGGAGACACTGGCAGGAATATGGAAGTCCCAGATGTCAGTGGTCAGAATGTGTAAAGTTACGTTACTCGGGAGAAGGTTCTTGGGAAACAGAGATGGTCTGAAGGTAAATAAATCACCTGGACCAGATGGTGTACACCCCAGAGATATGAAAGTGGTGGCTGAAGAGATGTGGAGGCATTGGAAATGATCTTTCGAGAATCGTTAAGGAAATGATATCCTAGAAAGTTTTTCCCTTCACTACTCTCCCTCTCCCAGTTTCACTTATCACCTCCAACTTCTTCCACCCCTCTCACCCCAACACTTCTTCCTCTGACATCTCATCTTTTTTTCCCTGTCCTGATGAAGGGTCTCTGACCTAAACGTCAACTGTTTACTATTTCCCATATATGCTGCCTGGCCTCCTAGGTTCCTCCAGCATTTTGTGTATGTGTTGCCTGGATTTCCAGCATCCACAGATTTTCTCCTGTTTTGATAAAAACAAAAGTGGGGTCATATAAAATAGCAAGAAAATAGTGGGAAGTTGGAGGATTGGAAAGCTTTTAAATAACCAGCAGGAGACTACTGAAAAAAACACACAGGAGAGACAAGATGAAAAATTCAGGTAAGTGAGCCTATAATATCAAGCATCAAAATTTCTTTTTCAGATACATAAAGAGTAAAAGGGAGGCAAGAGCTGATACTGAACCACTGGAAGATGATGCTGGCGAGTTAGTAATAGAGCAAAGAAATAGCAGCCAAATGTAATAAGTATTTTGTGTCAATCTTCACTGTGTAAAACACAAGCAGTATAAGACGATAAAATATAGGAGCAGAGTTAGGCCATTCAGCCCCATCAAGTCTGCTCCGCCATTCTATCATGGCTGATCATTGTTCAGACTCAACCCCATGCACCTGCCTCCTTGATATATTCTGTACTGCCCTGACTGATCAGGCAATATTTCCCTGTACAGACGCTATGCTGGCTTTGACTTATTTTATCATTAGTCTCCTAGTACCCCGAAACCTCATCTGTTATAATAGACTCCAACACTTTCCCAGCCACCGAGGTTAGGCTAACTGGATTATAATTTGCTTTCTTTTGCCTTCCTCCGTTTTCAAAGAGTGGATTGACATTTGCAATCTTCCTGTCCTCCAGGACCAGACCAGGATCAAGTGATTCTTGACAGGTCATGACCAATGCATCTGTTATCTCTTCAGCAACCTCTCTCAGGACTCTGGGATGTAGTCCATCTGGTCCAGGTGACTTATCCACTTTAAGAACCTGAGTTTGCCTAGCACGTTTTCCTTTGTAATAGCAATGGCACTCACTCCTGCTCCCTGACACTCACGGATCACCGGCACACTGCTAGTGTCTTCCACAGAGAAGACGATGCAAAGTCCCTATCAAGTTCATCTACCATCTCTTCCCCATGTCTACCTCATGAGCATCACTTTCCAGCGGTCCAATATCAACTCTCGCCTCCCTTTCGCATTTTTATAACTAGTTTATATTATTGTCTAGTTTGCCCATATATTTCACCTTTAGCATTCTTATCTATTTTTCGTTGCCTGTTTTGGATTTTAAAAGCTACCCAATTATCTAACTTCCTACTCACTTTTGCTACCTTATATGCACTTTCCTTCACATTTATACAGTCCTTAACTTCCTTTGTCAGCCACAGTAGCCTAGCCCCGCTGTTTGAGAGCTACTTCATCGGGACACATCTATCCTGTACATTATGAACTATTCTCAGAAACGTCAGCCATTTCTGCTCTGGTATCATCCCCACGAGTATCCTTCTCCAATCCACCTGGGGAATCACCTCTCTCATGCCTCTGTAATTCCCTTTGTTCCATTGCAATACTACGCATGTGACCTATGCTTCTCCCTCAGAAATTGCAGTAGGAATTGAATCATATTATTGTCCCTGCCTTCTAATGGTTCCTTTACATTAACCTTCCTAATAAGATCTGGGTTATTACACAATACCCAATCAAAGATTGTAGTTCCCCGAGTAGGCTCAACCATCAGCAGCTCTAAAAAGCCCTTTCGTAGGAATTTGATACATTCCCTCTCTTCCGATCTGACACAAAGCTGACTTTCCCAATTGTCCTACAGATTGAAGTAACCCACTACAATTGTGTCATTAAATTTATTACATAAATGCCAACCATTTGGGAGTAACTGGGGCAGAAGTGAGGTTACATGCTTTTACCCAGGAGAGAAGGTGTTTCGGAAGCTGAAAGGCCTGAAGGTAGATAAGACTCCTGGACAAGAACGTGAACACCCCGGGATTCAGAAAGAGATAGCTGAAGAGATTGTGAAGTTATTAGAGTTATAGAACACCACAACACAGGAAAATGCCATTCGGCCAATCTAGTCTGTGCCAAAGCATTAATCTGCCGAGTTCCAACAACTTCCACCTGGACAATAGCCCTCCATATCCTTCTCATCCATGGACCAAAGGAAACTTCTCTTAAAGGTTGAAATCATCCCTGCCACTTGCTCTGGCAGCTCGTTGCACACTGTCCCTGCCTCTGAATGAATAATTTCCCCTTTAGTTTTCTCTTAAAATGTATCAAGAATCACTAGATTTGGGAACGGTTCTGGTAGACTAGAAAGTACAAATGTCACTCCACTCTTTAAGAGAGGGAGGCAGAATAAAGGAGTTATAGGACAGTTCGGCTGACCACAGTGGTCAGGAAGGTGATAGTGTGTATTATGGGTGAGTTTTTTGGGTACTGTAGTTGGGGACGCCTGATGAAGTAGGGCAAACTCAGCAGGACTCCTTTGGAGGAAATTATGTCTGACAAATGTCTTGGAATACTTTGAGGAAATAACAGGCAGGATAGATAAAGCAGAGCCAGTGGATGTTGTTTTGCTTGGATCTTCAGATGATCTTTAACAAGGTACCCCATGATAGGCTCACTGAGAAAGTAAGGAGGCATGCTGTGCCTCAGGGATCTGTTCTGTGACCCCTACTCTTTTTATAAATGACCTGGATGAGGAAGTGGAGCGATGGGTTAGTAAATTTGCTGATGACACAAAGGTTGGGGGTGTTGTGAATAGTGTGGAGGCCTGTCAGAGGTTACATCGGACATTGATAGGGTGCAAAACTGGGCTGTAAAGTGGCAGATGGAGTTAACCCCAGATAAGTGTTTCTATGTACATTTTGGTAGGTCAAATATTATGGCAGAATATAGTATTAATGGTAAGACTCTTGGCAGTGTCGAGGATCAGAGGGACCTTGGGGTCCGAGTCTATAGGACACGCAAAGCTGCTACGCACGTTGACTCTGTGGTTAAAAAGGCATATGGTGCATTGGCCTTTATCAATCGTGGAATTGAGTTTAGGAGCTGAGAGGTAATGCTGCAGCTATATAGGACCCTGGTTAGGCCCCACTTGGAGTACTGAGCTCAGTTCTGGTTGCCTCACTACAGGAAGGATGTGGAAACCATAGAAAGGGTGCAGAGGAGATTTACAAGGATGTTGCCTGGATTGGGGAGCATGCTGTATGAGAATAGGTTGAGTGAATTCGGCCTCTTCTCCTTGGAGCGACGGAGGAGAGGTTACAGCGGGACTTTGATAGGATGCAAAACTTGGCTGAGAAGTGACAGATGGAGTTCAAGCTGGAGGATGAGAGGTGACATGATAGGGGTGTACAAGATGATGAGAGGCATTGATCATGTGGATTGTCAGAGGCTTTTCCGAGGGCTGAAATTGCTATCACAAGAGTACACAGGTTTAAGGTGCTGGGGAGTAGGGACAGAGGAGATTGTCAGGGGTAAGTATTTTACTCAGAGAGTGGTGAGTGTGTGGAATGGGCTGCCGGCAATGGTGGTGGAAGCGGATATGAAAGGGTCTTTAAAGAGACTTTTGAATAGGTACAGGGAGCTGAGCAAATTAGAGGGCTATGGGTAAACCTAGGTAATTTTAAGGTAAGGACATGTTCGGCACAGCTTTGTGGGCTGAAGGGTCTGAATTGTGCTGTAGGTTTTCTATGTTTCTATGAACATACATTTTGTGTCAGTAACAGATTTGGAAATGTTGGATTTGGTCTCTCAGCCAAATGGCTGACACAGTTTGGGAACAACTGGACTCCGAGCACCGGTTCCTACAACACCGACTGGGACATCCTGCAGGCCCGGGAAGGGTCTGGTTATTCCTTGTATTTGAACACACAGAGACCAGGAACAGGAGCAGGCCTCTCGGCCCCTCCACACCGTCCTGTCATTCAATAAAACCTCGGACCGGTCCACCCGGGCCCCCAACGCGACTCCCATCCCCACTTTGCCCGGACCATTGGCCCCGCTTGCAGGGCAACAGTCTGCCGGTGTTTGCCCCCAATGTGGTGAATCGCCACCACCGTGGGCTCAGACATTTCCACAGATGAGCCCCTCCTGTCCCCACCGGGACAAACATCCTGTCCGCCCCCTCTCTCACCGTCTTCATCCTTTCAATAAAATCCCCCTCTCCCTCCCCGGGGAACCGGCATCAAACCGACGGGCCGAGCGGTCTCCTCCTACCTCTCAGCGATACATCAGACTCCGGCCGCAGGAGACGCTTCACAAACGCCCCAACTTCCCTCGGAGGGAAATGGAAATAAATCAGAAAGCGGACATTTACTTTCGGCTTTCTTCCGCTTTAACGGGCAGTTCGCTCCTGCAGCAGAAGTCGGGGTAACGCCCTCTCGGCTGGTCCGCCTCCACTATTGGGTGTAACCAGTGATTGACATCGCTTCGCACCAATGGGAATAGCGCAGCTCTGCAATCAGTTCAATTCCTCTGTTGACTGTTCGGGGAGGGGGCGTGGCTCGTGCTGAGTAGCTCAGCCGTTAAACCGAAAAAGCTCGAGCACAGCAGCGCGTGTGTGACGTAAGGCACCGTGCTCGTGACAGCGATGCAGATACGGGGAGACCATGGGTGACGTCAGGCGCGTGGGAGGGGCTGTTGTGTGACGTCACGTGAGGGGAGCGCTTCAATTTTAAAACACCTTTTGTTGGGTCCGATCTGGAACAACAAAATTAAATTCGGGTTTCATCGGGAGCGGATCCGGTGTTGTGAGATGTGTCCGGCTGTGCCGTGTTGTTGGTGGAGTGGGCAGCGGGGTGTTTGTCTCCGGGCTCTCCTCAGCCCCGGTTTTCACTTTGCGACCGAGCCCGGGCCGTGGATCAATTCCTTGTGGTTCTGCAGGGGGTTTGGGGCGAAGGGACAGTCTGTCTGTCTGTCTGTCTGTGGGTCGGGGTTATGAGTGGGTCCCGGGACAAATTAACTTGTAAACACCGGACCATTTGGTGAATTGGATCAGACAGCTTCGCTCGCCTGTCCTTTCAGGAAACAACAATTCTCTCTTCATATTAATGACTGTCTAAACTTGCTGTGAACAAGATTATGTGTTACAAGATTGTGAGTTACAGAGTCTAGGACAGCTGTCACCGTCATGGGCTGCGAGTGCAGACAGGGATTGGGGTCACTGAGCTGTGCATCAGAGAAGGACACGGGTTTGTACAGCCTCCTGTGGGGTAGAAATGTCCACACGGTGAATTCGGATCTGCTGGCACATCGGGAGTCTGAAAGGGAAAGGGAATAGGGAAGGGGCTGAGCAGAGAGTTTTAACAGGGATGGAGGGGTACAGGAGCTGTCTGATAGATCGTTTTAATTGTTTTTTATAATCTGACAGATGGTGACTGAGGAAGAAGCTTGTTGACGGAGGATACCCGGAGGCGAGCAGCTCAGATACGGAATCAGGAATTGAATTGAATTGACTTTATTTCTTATATCCATCAGGGGTAAAAATCTTCACATTACGTCTCCACCTAAATGTGCAACGTGCAATCATAGTAATTTATAATAGTTTACAATAAATAAAACAGACAATGTAATATAGAGCACACTCAAATCAGCGTGAGTTCATCAGTCTGACGGCCTGGTGGAAGAAGCTGTCCCGGAGCCTGTTGGTCCTGGCTTTTATGTTGCGGTACCGCTTCCCGGATGGTATCAGGAGAGTGACAGTGATGTGATTTCCTGTGTCACGGGTACAGACATTCATCTCAAGTGAGGAGTTTGTGTGGAGATGCAGCTTCTCTGGAGATGGAGGAAAGAGGACACACCAACAGGTGGAACCAGCTGTGGGAAGACATGGTTTGTCAGGTCTGATGATGAGCTGAATGTACCATAACCTTCAGACTGAATCAGAAAACCATTCTGAGGGTATTTGAAATGTCAGAAGCAGGGGAGATGTGATCACATGTGCAGAGGGCAGGGGTTGTGTCTCCATCAGACCCTCAGTGAGATGGTTCAAGTTATAATGTGCAGGGATGAAAGCACAGTGTTTGGGGCCGGATTTAATCACTGATTCTGACACAGTGAGAGGGTTAGTTTTGCCGTAAGGAGGAAACATTAATGGAGAAAGAGACAGGAACTTCATCAATTCTACACGGGTCCCATTTATCAGCACTTGGCTCTTAGCCGACTGTATCTCGGCAGTTTCTTTCTTTCTTTTCAAATCTTTTTATTATTATTATATTATTCAAAAATAACACGAGTACATCAAAGTAAGCGATACTTACAATGTCTCAAGGAAAAAAACATTATTTTCTAGATTGAAAAATTTTGTTGATATTAAATAGAAACCCTACTCAGCAGGAAAAAGTGGGGGGAAACCCCATTAGGTGTACAACCCGGAGCCATGCGTCATACAAAAAGCTTCTAAAAATAAACAGCAATCCGCCAGCAAGAAAAAAAAATATATACCAAAATTTACAATTAGATCGTGGAGGAAATCTACCAATTAACTCAAATGATAATAACGAGCAAATGAATCCCATCTTTTCTCAAAATCAAATAAAGGTTCAAAGGTTCGACTTCAAATTTTCTCCAAACTAAGACATAGCATCACTTGAGAGAACCATTGTGACAAAGTGGGAGGTGATGTATCCTTCCACTTCAACAAAATGGCCCTCCCAGCTATCAAAGTAACAAATGCAATAACATGTTGGTCAGATATAGAGAGACCACGGATATTTTGAGGAATTATTCCAAAAAGCACAGTTAATTTGTTAAGTTGTAAATTAATTTTAAGTGCTTTAGAAATTGTCGAAAAAACTGACTTCCAGAACTGTTCCTGTATAGAACAAGACCAAAACATGTGTGTCAGCATAGCTGTCTCAGTTTTACATCTATCACAATAACTATCAACATTAGGAAATATTTTAGACAGTCTCTCCTTCGTCAAAGGGTAACGATGTACAATTTTAAATTGAATAGTGAATGACGAGCGTATATTGAAGAAGAGTTCAGCTTCAGAATCCGTGTCCAATCCTTCGTCATAAGAGATAAATTGAGTTCCTTCTCCCAATCTTGTTTCATCTTAAATAAAGAACACTTATCCCATTGTAATAAAAAAAATATAATTTCTTCCAATAAACCCTTCGTCAAAGGGTTCATACTCATAATAATATCTAACAGGTCAGCCTCCAATACGCAAGGAAAATTATTTAAATATCTTTGTAAGAAATGTCTAACTTGAAGGTATTGTAAAAAGTGTGAGTATGAAAGATAATATTTATCAACTAATCGTTCAGAAGACACCAATCTATCTTCTTTAAAAAAACAAAAAAAAACCTTTATTTTTCCAAAGTAAAAAAATTGGATCACTCAAAGAAGGCTTAAAAAAGTAATTTTGATAAATTAAACTACAAAGTTTAAATTTTTTAAGATTAAAATTTTCAAAAATTGCAAAACTGGAGCCAAGTGTGTAATGAATGCTTAATCACAGGGTATGGAATTAAATTAACAACTTTAGCTAATTGTATAGGTAAAGCAACTCCTAATAATGAGGTTCAGTAAAACTGTTTCACAGCTTTCAATTCCAGGTCTACCCAAATTGGCCAATCATTCTTATCAACCCAATATAACCAAAAGGACATGTATCACACATTAACAGCCCAGTAATACATTCTTAAATTAGGCAAAGTGAGACCTCCATCCCTTTTCAACTTTTGTAAGTGACATTTACTAATTCTTGGTCTTTTATTATTCCAAATAAAAGTTAAAATAATAGAATCAATCTGATCAAAGAAACTTCTTAGTCAATAAAACAGGGATATTCTGAAATAAATATAAAAATTTTGGGAAAATCATCATTTTAACTATATGGATACGACCGACAAGTGAAAAGGTAAGTGGACTCCATCTATTAAATCAATACTTCATAGAGTCTACCAAAGGAACAAAATTGGCTTTATAAAGATCCTTATATTTTTTAGTGATTATAACACCTAAATATCTGAAAGAATCTGTGACTTTGAAAGGAATATTATCATTTATAGAGGCAGGTTCATTTAAAGGAAACTATTCACTTTTACTAACATTTATTTTATATCCTGAAAAATCTCCAAATTTATTGAATAATTTTAGCAAGGCAGGAATAGATTCTTTGGGATTAGATACATAAACCAATAAATAGTCAGCGTAAAGAGAAATCTTATGAATGGTCTCATTCACAAAAATCCCATGAATATTTTTAGCTTCACGAAGAGCAATACCAAGGGGTTCTAATATTAAAGTAAATAACAAAGGACTTGATGGACAACCTTGTCTTGTCCCCTGTGAAATCTGAAAAAAAGGAGACCTACAGTTGTTATTGACAACAGTAGCAATAGGAGCTTTATATATCGTTCCAAACCAATTATTAAAATTAACACCAAAGCCAAATTTCTCTGAAACATTGAAGAAATATTTCAACTCGATCAAATGCTTTTTCAGCATCCAAAGAGATGATGCATTGTGGAGTTTTAAAAGAGGATAAATATATAATGTTAAGTAGTCTCCGAACATTTGAAAAGGAAAAACGACCCTTTATAAAGCCTATTTGATCTTTAAAAATAATTTTACCCAAAATATTATCTAACCAATTGGCCATTATCTTTGACAGAATGTTAGCATCGACTTTCAATAATGAAATAGGTCTATATGAAGTACGGTCAGTAGGATCTTTATCCTTTTTAAGAATTAAAGAAATAGAAGCCTCATAGAAAGTAAAGGGTAAATCACCTTTCAAAACAGAATCCTTAGACATTTCCAACATATATCCGGAAAAAGCAATTTTCCAATTTTTTTATAAAATTCTACAGGACCCATCAAGTCCAGGGGCCTTACCAGATTGCATTGAAAAAATAGCTTTATGAATTTCGGCTTCAGTAATTTGGGCATCAAGAGTCTGTACAGACAGAGCGGTCCCTGGCTTCGTATGCTATCATAGGTTGCTTGCCTTTTTTTGGGGGGGCTTTCAGGGAGGTGGGTGGGGTTAGAATTAGGAGTTTTTTTTTCCTCTTGGGTGGTTCTGGAGCATGGGTGTTTTCTATCTGGTTGTATTCTTCATCACCACCATTTTTGATCATCCCGTATTGGTATGTGCTCTGTGCAGGTATAAAGTATAATAAAATTATAATATGGTATTTAAACGGATTAATGTAATAAGTTGGAATGTTTGTGGTTGGAATCATCCTATTAAATGAAAAATAGACAAAACTATTAACTGATTCCAAACTGATATAATTTTTGCTCAAGAGACACATATCAGGGCAGGAGATCTAAATAGATTTTTTTTGGATGGTGGAGAGGTTTGCAGTTCCACTCTACTTCTCAGAGTAAAACTAAAGGCATGTCCATCTTTATTAAATCTAATATATTTATTCAAGAGGATATTGAGTCAGATTCGAATGGTAGATTTTTAATTGTCAAAGGAGTGATCTGTAACAGAAAAATTGTTTTGGTCAATCTGTATGGTCCTAACTTAGATGATCCTTCTTTTTTTAGAAAAGATATTTGCTTTACTGCCTGATTCAAATGAATATATGTGATAATGCGTGGGGATTTTAACTGTTGTTTAAATCCTATGATTGACAAGAGCTCAACCAATCAGCGACTTCCAACTCACTCTGTGTCACTTATTAACTCCTTTTTGATCAATTTTGGATTGATCGAATTATGGAGATATCTGCACCCCGGTAACAGAGAATATTCTTTCTTTTCACATGTTTACAAAAAATATTCGAGGATTGATTATATTATAATCAATCCCCGCTTCCTGCCTAGTGTTAAAAATTGTGAAAATGACGCTATTGCTATATCTGATCATGCACCTTTGAGTTTGTGTTTTGAATTTATGTCATTCTTGCCTGCTCAACATAGCACATGGCACATGTCTCAGACATTATTGCAAAACTCTGACTTTGTTGGTTTTATTGAAACCCAGATAAAAGAATTCTTTCATTTTAATGATATAGTGGGTACGTCCAAATGAATTATATGGGATACATTTAAAGCATTTTTGCATGGCCAGATCATTTCTTATTCAGCTAAGCTTAAAAAACAGACTAAAGTAGAATTAGATAAGATTGGGCTGGGAGGCTATCACCACCTATATTAAGCTGCTAGCCTAAGCGAGAGTTACATATGTTCAGATAACTGAGTGAATTGCTTCCCACATTCAGAGCAGGTGAACAGCCTCATTCCAGCTCAATCAACTCAATGATGCACATAGGGTTGATTTGGCTGAGAGAATCTCTTCCCAAAGTCTGAGCAGGTGAACAGCCTCTCCCCAGTGTGAACTGACTGATGTCTCTGTAGGGAGGATGATTCAGAGAATCCCTGCCCACAGACTGAGCAGGTGAATGGCCACGGACACTCCCTGATGTGAACTGACTGGTGTCTCAGTAGGGAGGATGATTCAGTGAATCCCTTCCCACAGACTGAGCAGGTGAATGGCCACTCCCCGGTGTGAAGTGACTGGTGTTTCAGTAAGTGAGAAGACAAAGTGAATCCCTTCCCACAGTCTGAGCAGGTGAATGGCCTCTCTCCGTTGTGAACTCGCTCATGTACCTTCAGTTTAGATGACAAAGTGAATCCCTTCCCACAGTCTGAGCAGGTGAACGGCCTCTCTCCGGTATGTACTCGCTGATGTACCTTTAGTTCGGATGACTGCATGAATCCCTTCCCACAGTCTGAACAGGTGAACGGCCTCTCCCCAGTGTGAACTCTCTGATGTACCTTCAGTTGGGATGATGAATTGAATCCTTTCCCACAGTCTGAGCAGGTGAATGGCCTCTCCCCAGTGTGAACTCTGTGATGTACCTTCAGTTGGGATGAGCAAGTGAATCCCTTCCCACAGTCTGAGCAGGTGAACGGCCGCTCCCCAGTGTGAATTCTCTGGTGCTCTTGCAGGTTTGATGCCTGACTGAATCCCTTCCCACAGACTGAGCATGTGAATGGCCTCTCCCCAGTGTGAACTCTCTGGTGTACCTTCAGATTAGATAACCAAGTGAATCCCTTCCCACAGTCCGAGCAAACGAACGGCCGCTCCCTGGTGTGAACTCGCTGGTGTGCCATTAGGTCAGATGACCGAATGAATCCCTTCCCACAGCCTGAGCAGGTGAATGGCCTCTCTCCAGTGTGAACTCTCTGATGTTCCTTCAGCTGAGCTGATCGAGTGAATCCCTTCCCACACACTGAGCAGGTGAATGGCCTCTCTCCAGTGTGAACTGACTGGTGTGCTTGTAGGCTAGTCGACTCAGTGAATCCCTTCCCACAGTCGAAGCAGGTGAACGGTCTCTCTCCAGTGTGAACTCGCTGGTGTCTCTGTAGATTAGATGAAGAATTGAATCCCTTCCCACAGTCCAAGCAGATGAATGGCCTCTCTCCAGTGTGAACTCGCTGGTGAGTCAGTAGGGTGGATGACTGATTGAATCCCTTCCCACAGTCTGAGCAGGAGAACGGCCTCTCTCCAGTGTGAACTCTCTGATGTACCTTGAGTTTAGAAGAGCAAGTAAATCCCTTCCCACCTTCCGGGCAGGTGAATGGCCACTCGCCCGTGTGAACCCGCTGGTGAGCCATTTGGTCAGATGACCAAGTGAATCCTTCCCCACAAATTCAGCAGATGACCAGCCTCTGCCCAGTGTGAACTGACTGGTGTGTCCACAGGTGAGAAGACCCACCACAGAACAGGTGAATGGCCTTGTCCCAGTGTGAACTTGCTGATGTACCTTCATGAGATGACCTTGAATCCCCACAGTTTAAAAAGGTGAACGGCCACTCCCCTGTGTAAACTGACAGGCATGCCAGTCGGTCAGATGATCGAGTGAATCCCTCACCACAGTTTGAGCAGGAAGGATGATCAAGTGAATCCCTTGCTCCACTTCTTATACGCGTGGACAGAGACAGCAAAACTGGCGTGTTGTGTTCGAGATCCTCATAGATAAATTCCTTGTCGTTTTTAACCTGAAAAAAGATTTATAACATCCATCAGTGGGTGAAGGACAACATTTCAGATGAGATCACTTTAGTCACCAAGGTGTGATCTGCCATCACACTGTTTCTGTGAGATTCAACCCAAGTTGGAGAGAGAAATCATCTTCTATCTGGGCACAGTGCTGGTATCTGGAATGACCATCAAACTCTCTGATGCTCTTCCTGTCTCTATAGGAATGGGGCATTTCTGCCATCTCCAATCTGTGACCTGGCTCAGTTTGACTCTCTCCATTGGTATTATTCCCTGTTCCCACTGAGCTGCATAGGTGCCTGGCCCCACAGTAACTGAAACACTCTCACACAAATAGCCTTTGTTGACGGACGTGCAGCAGGGATTTTCTTTTATCTACTGTCAATGTAAAGTGCCACAGTTTTAACGCCATGTAAACATTTCCTGCCCAGATGAATGGCTGGTCTTCACAGCTGTTAAAAGGAATTAAATGAACATTAGTATTATTTCTTGTGCTTGTCACAGAGTCACAGAAAAGTACAACACAGAAACAGGCACTTTGGCCCATCTAGTTTGTGTTGAACTATTTAACCTATCTACACCCATACCCCTACCATCCAGATACCAATACAAACCTCTTAAATGTTGAAATTGTGCTCACATGCACCAGTTGGGCTGTCTGCTCATTCCACACCTGGATGACTGCCTGTGTGAAGACGTTTACCTGCATGTTCCCCTTAATATTTCACCTTTCACCCTCAACCCATGGCCTCTGTTTGGAGTCCCACACCATCTCAGTGGAAAAAGCCAGCTTGCGCTTACCCCATCTATAACCCTCACAATTTTGATACACTTCCATCAAATCTCGCCTCAATCTTCTACATTCCAAGGAATAAAGCCCAGACCTGTTCAATCTCTCCTCATAACCCAAGTCCTCCAGACCTGGCAACATACTTGCGAATTTTCTCTGAACTCTTTCAACCTCTTTTACATCTTCCTGTAGGTTGCTGACCAAACTGCACACAATACTCCAAGTTAGTCCTCACCAATGTCTTGTACAACATCAACATAACATCCATCTCCTGTACTCAGTACTTTGGTTTATGAAGGCCAATGTGCCAAAATCTTTCTTTCTATCCCTATCAAACTGTGACACCACTATCAGTGAAATATAGACCTGTATTCCCAGACCCCTTTCTTCTACAACACTTCTCAGTGCCCTACCAGTCACTGTGCAATTCTAGGTCCTACTAAGGTGCAACACTTCACACTTGTGAGCATTAAATTCCATTTTCTGTTTCTCAACCCATTTTCCCAGCTGGTCCAGATCACACTGCAAGCCATGATAATCTTCCTCGCTGTCCACTACACCACCGATCTTGGTGTCATCCACAAATTTGCTGATCCAGTTAACCACACTATCATGCAGATTACTGATATAGATGACAAACAACAACAGATCCAACACTGATCCCTGTGGCACACCACTAGTCACAGGCCTCCGGTCAGAGAGGCAACCATCTGCTACCACAGTCTGGCTTCTCCCAAAGACAGTGTATCATCCAATTTACTATCCCATCTTGAATGCTGAGTGACTGAACCTTCTTGACCAACCTCCCAGATGAGACTTTGTCAAGTGCCTTGCTAAAGTCCATGTGGACAACATCCACTGCCTTGCCTTCATCCACTTGCCTGATATCATCCTCGAGAGACTCTATAAGATTGGTTAGACATGACCTACCATGCACAAAACCATGCTGCCTATCTCTAATCAGAGCACATCTATCCAAATACTTATATATCCAGTTGCTGCACATATGTTCCAATAACTCTCCCACTACTGATGTCAAGCTCACTAACATAAAATTTTCTTGTTTACCTTTAGAGCCTTTCTTGAACAGCAGAACAACACTGGCTGTCCTCCAATCCTCCAGTACCTCACCTGTCACTAAGGATGATTTAAATATTTGTGCTTGGGCCCCAACAATTTTTGCACTTGTCTTCCGCAGCGTCCCAGGGAACAACTTGTCAGGCCCTGGGGATTTATCCATGGTAATTTGCCTTAAGACAACAAACACCTCCACATCTGTAATCTGTACAGGGTCCTTTCTAACTCTCACACAGTTTCGTGTGTCCTGCACCTTGGGTGCAATGCACCTCTCTTCATGACATATCTATCACTCCCTTCAACTCCTGGATGATCTGGAATTCATCCATTTCCAGCTCCAACTCCCGAACGTGCAGGGTTACAAGCTGCAGCTGGATGCACATCTTATAGGTGAGGGTGTCAAGGACACTGGAAGTCTCTCCAGCTTCCCACCAATGTCCCGTCTAATTTGTAATGACCGGTGTGCCAAAAAATCTTGCCTGTGCAATTTTTACCCATTGACAACAACATGTGCAAACTGAGCTTTAAATAGAGAGGTATTTATTTTAACAGCTAGCAAATGAGAACTCTGATGCCCTCTGGGTTTGATTGAGTTTATCTGCACTCTCACACAACCTATACAGCAGGCCTGTAGAGGGTTACGAAGGATTTTCTCGCCAGACCTTTTGCACACCGTCCATATCTGATTTGCTCGCTAAATGATGCTTTAAAAAGTCAGATTTCTAAAATCACTCCACTTCCTCGCACTTGCAAATTCTCCAGCAACTTTTGCATTGCCACAACACACACAGGTACCACCGGTTTCTGTATTGTACATAAATATTTCCCCTGAACCCTCCCCCAGGGGACTGATGACCAATGAATATGAACGGAAGGGCAGGTCTCATTGGAGAATGGCACATTTGTGTGTGAAAGCTACTTGTTGATCAGGACAAAGGCGTTTGATATCATTATGTACCCAGAGAGAATGGGTCAAAACATGTTCCCACGGGTACAAAGGTCCAGAACAAGAGGAGGTAGAACAAGCAACACACACAAAATGCTGGAGGAGCTCAGCAGGACAGACAGCATTATGGAAAACAGTACTAATGCTGAGTTCCTCCAGCAATTTTGTGTGTGTTGCTTGGATTTCCAGAGTTCCTCCAGCAATTTTGTGTGTGTTGCTTGGATTTCCAATATCTGCAGGTTTTCTCGTTTGTGATTGAAGGCAGAACAGAGGTGTTTTTTTCTCAGCTGGTGATGTAAAAGATTTTGTTCCCTTTCTCCGAGTTCCCAATCCTTGCATTTAGACAGCTGGAGCTCAGCTCTGTCTGAGAGATCCATCGGTTCCCATTCCCTCATCAGCCGGAAGCTCCCCGGGGCCCATGTACGGATCGTGGGGCTGAGAGAGAGGGAAGAGAACAGGACTGTCCCGGGATTATGGTTCACGGTGTCCGGAGCTCACAGCAATTGTCCCGAATTCGGTGTTGAAAACCCCCACCCGCAGCCGGGGAATATCTCTTACCTGGAGCCGATTTCTCGAGGCCTTTGAGTACTGCGCGCATGCGCAATTTTCAGGAACAGACTGCAATTCAATCGGTGTTTCAGCGACAGTGAAGATTGTTGCGCAGAGCTTTCTGGGTCATCACGGAGCCATTAAAAGTTTCTGCAAGCACAGGTTCCATGTCCATACCTCAGGTTTTTTTGTGTGTAGAAAACTCAGCAGCTCTTTTAATGCAGAAAGCAGCTCCCATAAGCAATGCATAAACTATCAGCAAACTTTCCGCGTGTCTAATGCCAAAGTAGAACCTTGTTACAAATGCAGATATGAAACACAAGAGATTCTACTGTTGCTGGAAATGTAAACACACACACACACATAATGCTGGAAGAACTCCGCAGTTCAGGCACCAACTAAGCAGAGGAGTACACAATCTAGGCATGCTGAAGGGACTCGGCCTAAACGTTGCCTATTTACTCCTCTCCACATTTGCAGCCTGATCTGTTGATTTCCTCCAGTATTTTGCTGAAATTAACCACCTTTTTTTTCAATCAAACAGTTTCAAAATGTTTCTGATCTTTCATTTGTAGCCATATTCTGCTGGTTGGATTCCTCTTCCTCCTCGTCCTTGTAAACTCTTAATTCCCATCTCTTTCTGGAGCCCCAACACACTGATTCAAGCTGGTAACTCTTTGGTTTCTGACTCTACACAATCGAAGATTCATTTGCTCATCTGCTGTCAGACTTTAGAGGCGCATTTAAGCAAACCAGCTGTCTGAGGCACAGACCTTTGAAATGAGTGAAAATGACACAAAACTTTGAAAAGAGCAGGGAAGAAGGAGTTTAACCGCCTTAGACCAGAGCCCTGAAGAACGTTAAAACCACAGTGAGCTCATTGTGTTATTCAGCCTGGACAGAAGCATGCAGGAAATTCATGCAGGTGTATAGGATGATGAGAGGCATTGGTTGTGTGGATAGTCAGAGGCTTTTCCCAGGGCTGAAACGGCTAACACAAGGGGGCATAGGCTTAAGGTGTTTGGAGGTAGGTACAGAGGAGATGTCAGAGCTACGTTTTTTAAACAAAGTGTGGTGTGTGTGTGGAATGCACTGCCTACGACGGTGATAGAGGCGGATACAACAAGGTCTTTTAAGAGACTCTTAAATAGGTACATGGAGATTAAGAAAATAGAGGCCTATGCGGTAGGGTAATTCTAGGCAGGTTCCAGAGTAAGTTACATGGTCGTGACATCATTTAGAGCCAAAGGATATGTCATGTGCTATAGATTTCTATGATTCTCTGAAATTCATGGAAAATCTCCTATCCCACGGAGTGGTGACTAGTTGCAACCTGTCATCACAGGGAGAGTGAGAGGGGAACAGCAGGGATAGATTTTGATATACTGATATGGAACAGAAACATGGACAGGGACCAGATGGGCCGAGAGGACTCTCTAGTGTACATTGTGAGTGGGGTAGAGACAGTAAGTACCTGAGACACGGGATTTGATATAGAACTGATTTATCTTTCACAGATCCACAATATTAAACATCAGTCTAGTTTAAGGCTAACATCAGCAGAACAGACTCCTCCAATGCTCAGTGACCAGGGTTCAGTCCTGGGTGCGATGAGCAGCCGCAAGAACTGCAGAACCTGACAGTAACAGTCCCTCATGAACCTGCAGCTGCCTTCAGTCACCATATTGGTGAAACATTTAACACAAAACCATGCATTTGAGAATTTAGACATTTCTATTTTTCTGAGCTTCTCATAAATGTGTACAGTTTAGTTAAGCTTTGCTCCAGAATTACCACACAATTAAAAGTTTATTACATTTTTTTTATTTTTAGTTTTGCACCACTTACGTAATTTAGCTATTTAATATGTATATTATAGTAATTCACAATTGTTAAAATCTATTGCTATGAATTAGGTTCTACTGCTGCCGCAGAGACAACGAATGTCATGACATTTGCCGGTGCTATTAAACCTGATTCTGATATTGATATGGGAGACCCCCCACCGGTCACCTGATCCCAGTTACCGCAGATTGTAATGCGAGATTGAAGCCTTTTCTACTTACCTGCATTCCTCAGAAATGACAATAGTTCAGATAAGTTTCCTTCTGCGGTTTCAAAACAGAAGCTCAGTCTGTCTAATATTTCCACACAATTAAAATGGGGAGGAATGCAGCAAGAATGTGCCGGTTATGAGGATCTTTGAGTACATGGCCTGTTTTTCCTTGCAGTCATGGGCAGAGCAGTAGCCATAAGAAGGCGTGAAGTATCGACAAGAAGCTCAGAGACCTCGGCCTTCACCCTGCCTTCTGTAGCTGGATCCTGGACATCCTGTCAGATCGCCGGCAGGTGGTAAGAGTGGGCTCCCTCACCTCTGTCTCTCTGACCCTTAGCACACATACCCCACAGGGTTGTCTCCTTGGCGCCCTCCTTTACTCTCTGTATTCCCATGATTTGCGTCGTCACCCACAGATCCAATCTGCTAATTAAATTCGCTGACGACACTACACTGATTGGCATAATCTCAAATAATAACGAGGCAGCCTACAGAGAAGAAGTCATCACCCCGACACAGTGGTATCAAGAAAACAACCTCTCCCTCAATGTCACAGAAACAAAGGAGCTGGTTGTGGACTCCAGGAGGAATGGAGACAGGGACCAAATTCAACATTTCCAAGTCTGTTATTGACACAAAATGCACATTTTAATATTGATCACGACACAATGTATTTTACATATTGTTAATAACATAAAACGTATTTATAGGTTGTTACTGACAGAGAATCGTATAATTTGTGTTCCGTGTGTTATCTGAATGTACTTGCCTGTGATGCTGCCACAAGTCAGTGTTTCTCTGTCCCTGTACCTTCCCGTACTTGTGAACTTGGCAGCTCGGTTGGTCGAATGTGTGAGACAGTACACTGTTAAATGCAAAACCCTGAACAGTGTTGATGATTAGAGGAATTTAGACTCCAAGTTCATCGGTCCCTGACAGAGACTGCACAGATTGATCGGGTGGTTAAGAAGGCAAATGGCGTGGTTGTGTTTATTAGTTGAAGCACTGAGTTGAAAAGTCGGGAAGTTGTGTTGCGGCTGTTGCGAGCCTGCGGTCGGACTGTGACTGTGTCTTTAAGAGCGCCGGAGTGAGGAGGCGGGACTATGACGTCAGTCACAGGCTGACGGCGCTAACTGTGGATTTAACCATAAGAGAGAGAGAGCGATCTGCAGACAGGCAGTCGGCCAGTCTGAAGAGAGAGAGAGACTGGAAAAGCTGATAGATTCAGTTTGTCGGAATGAAATGTTTGGACACCGGGAAGTCCTGCTCGGCACGGATAGTTCAAAGGTTAATTTATTATCAAAGTAGGTATCCATAAATAACTCTGAGTTTTTTTCTCCTCCAGAGAGTCACGAAACAAGGAAAGAAAGGCTTTCAGAGCGAAAAAAATCAAACTCCCACCCCACCCCCGCATGAAAAAGAACGGCATCCCGATCATCAACCCCCAAAACCCACCCCTCCCACAAAAGGGAAAAATAACATCGATCCCCCCGAAAAAACAACCCGACCCCGCACAACTGCGGAGGAGCCGGTGTCACCGGTGTAGAGGAGCCGCATCGGGAGCAGCGGACACAACGGGCGACCCCGGAAGATTCACAGGTGAAGGGTCGCCTCACCTGGAAGGATGTTTGGATAACGGGGAGAGTTCGGCCGTCCGGCCCTTTCACTGTGACCCCCGAACTCACATCAAACCCGTCCAAACGAATCTGGGTGAACTTTAATGACCAATAAATATAATTCCTCTCTTTGATCAGCTGTCTGAATGATTCCCTGACTCTGAGAGGAAGGGGTGTCTATGATCCACATTGTCAGGGTGTTGAGTTTACCAGGAGACAGAGACTGCAGGGACGGGAGGTTTTCTGGTCACTAATACACTGTGTGTGGACCCCGCTGGCAATTCTGGTGTTGTGACCCGAATCGAGACAAACACCACGCTGCCCACTCCACCAACAACACGGCACAGCCGGACACATAACAGGGACTTTACATCTCACAACACTGGATTCAGTGATGAAACCCGTGATTAATGTTGTTGTCCCACTGAAATCATAAGAAATGTCCATTCAGGTGTTTTTAATTACAAGCGCTCCCCCACAGATGACGTCACACATGGTTCCCCCCCGCGCGTACCTGACGTCACACACGCGCTGCTCTGCTCGTGCTGAGGCGGTTTAACGGCTGAGCTACCGACCACGAGACCCCTCCACCCCTCTCCTCCGCTGCGCTGTAGTCATTGGCCCGAGGCGATGTCAATCACTGTTTCCGCCCAATAGCGGAGGCGGACCAGCCGAGAGGGCGTTACCCCGCTGGCATCTCTTCTCAAAGAGGAACAAATCCCAAAGTAAATGTCCGCTTTCTGATTTATTTCCATTTCCCTCCGAGGGAAGTTGGGGCGTTTGTGAAGCGTCTCCTGCGGCCGGAGTCTGATGTATCGCTGAGAGGTAGGAGGAGACCGCTCGGCCCGTCGGTTTGATGCCGGTTCCCCGGGGAGGGAGAGGATGAAGACGGTGAGAGAGGGGGCGGACAGGATGTTTGTCCCGGTGGGGACAGGAGGGGCTCATCTGTGGAAATGTCTGAGCCCACGGTGGTGGCGATTCACCACATTGGGGGCAAACACCGGCAGACTGTTGCCCTGCAAGCGGGGACAGGACTGGAGTTGGGAGGGTGGGTGAGGAGAGGACATTTCGGATAGTGGGGGTAAGATCTCGAAAGATGATTGCTAATGGCTCCACATCCCTTCAGCCACCTCTTTCAGATCTCTGCCGTGTTCACCATCTGGTCCAGGTGATCTATTTACCTTCAGACCATCTCTGTTTCCCAAGAAACTTCTCCCGAGTAACGTAACTTTACACATTCTGACCACTGACATCTGGGACTTTCATATTCCTGCCAGTGTCTCCGACAGATAAGAGTGATGTACAATACTTATTCAGTTCATCTGCCATCACCTTGCACCCCCACCCCATTACTACCTCTCCAGCATCATTTCCCAGTGGTTTCCACCTCTCTTTTACACCATATCTACCTGAAGAAAAATTTAGTATCCTCTTTAATATTACTGGCTAGCTCACCTATGTGCTCCATCTTTTCCTTCCTAATTACTTCAGTTGCATTCTGTTGGTTTTTAAAAGCTTCCCAATCCTCTAACTTCCTAGAAATTTTTGCTCTATGCTCTGTGTTTGTTTTTTATGTCGTCTTTGGTTTCTCAAATTTCAACCATTGCTGCTCTGTTTTCATCCCTGCCCATCTTTTTTCAAATCAATTTTGACCAATTCTGCTCTCATGCCTCTGTAATTCTCTTTATTCCACATCGGACTTTAGCTTCTCCTTCTCTAATGTCAGGGTGAATTTGATCATATTAAGATCACTTGCCCCTCAGGGTTCTTTGAACTTAAGTGACCTAATTAAATCCGGTTCATTACAACACCCAATCCAGAATAGCTGTTCCCCAAGTGGGTTCAACCATGAGCTGCTCTGAAAAAGCATCTTGTAGGAACTCTACGAATTTCTCCTCTTGAGACCAACACCATCCCAATTTTCCTTATCACCTGCATGACAATCCTCCATGACTATTGTAACATTGCCCTTTTGGCACACATTTTCTATCTCCCATTTTATTTTGTGGACCACATACTTACTGCTGTTTGGGGGTCTCCATACAATTCCCATCAAGGATTTTTTTTTTTTTACATTTGCTGCTCCTTAAATCTACCCACAGATTCTACACCTTCCAACCCTATGCCACCTCTTTCTAATGATTTTGTTTAATATTTTACCAACAGAGCCACACAACCCCACTACCAGCTTGTTCTTTTAAGAAACATGCAAGTATCTGGGAAACAAAAGGACCTGCAGATGCTAGAAATCCAGAGAACTACACACAAAGTGCTGGAGGAGCTCAGCATGTCAGGCAGCATCTATGGATGGGAATCAACATTTCGGGACAAGACCCTTCATTGGGACTCTTGACACCCACGTATCTGGAATATCAACAAGCAAAGAAAATAGGAAGTAGTGCAAAATAGGGAAAACCTTTAACAAAATTTAGTTCAAAGTTTTTTAAAAAACTGCCAAACAGAGCTCAATAGTTAACAAATTCAACAAAGGCAATAAACATCTTCATCAATTGACTTTTTTTTGAAATAAAAAAAATATCTTGGTCCCATTTCAATCAGTCAAATTTACAAAGATAAATAAGAACTTTAGAAAAGTTTAGAATAGACCATTGACACTCAAACCCACTTAGATTAACATTACCTTGGACAGGAGGAAGAGAAGTAACACACACGAAAAAAAAAATCACACAACAGTCAGATAAAACTTCTAAGTATATATTTTCATCAAAAATGAACAGGATTCAGCACTCCAGGTGTGTGTATGCCATCGTGATAAGAAATACAGACCGGAAAACTTCAATGAGAGGACAACTCAGAGAAATGAATCATCACTATGGAAGAAAACATTAACCAGTGGAACGAGTATGACCCTCCATGGGAGACATCCCAACGATCTGAGCAGACCAGATGGTGACAAGGAAGCATCGAGCACCTGACTGAGAGTTGGAGACCTCTTCCCAGAAACAGAGGGGTTCCTTGCAGAAATACAGGACAAGGTGTTTAAACAAAGGAAAAAAAAATCAAAAATACATACAATACAAACAAACAAGGCAATAAATCCAGCAAATGCCGAGAAACCAGACACAATCCAACACATTCCAGGATCCAGCAGTTTGAATCAATCTGATTACTTATGAAGGCACAATGAAATGGCAAATATCAGTCACCAAAATCTTGCTTTAAAATAAAAACTCATGAATGACCACCATAACTTCATTAAGGCACCATAAATTCAAACCTGGTCCAGTTCGGGACAGAATCTCACATTTCATATGATAATCAATAAATTATTACAGACAGGACAATCTCAAATAACCATCTGGATATAATATTACAGGATAAACAAGCAGGAACAACTCCCTCAATAGATAAAACTATTCCCAACACACACATGTTCCTCGAAGTGGAGCACCTCACCACGGGCATTGCTTGTGTCATCAGTCAGACAACCGAATTATATTCCCTGTCAATCAGCTTCCAAATGTTGCTACTCTGTCATTCGTTGCCACGCCCCGCTGCTGATTCCCTTCTCCTCATCATACATTCTTACCCTGACCATCGTCCAGAGCCCCAAACTCTGCCCTGTGCAGACCCCCCTCTGGTTTCTGACTCTGCTCCGTTGAACATCCAACTGATAGTTTCCCATTCTGCTTTCAGTCTTTAGAGGACAGTGGTGTTTTCTAACAACCCTATACAAGCAGGGAAAGTGACCCATAATGTGGAAATGAGCCCTGAATAAGGAGGTTAACTACCAATGTCATTCTTCCTCAGCCCAGAGATTAGAGGGGCGAAGAACATCTCAGACAGAGCTGCAGTCAGCTCGACGACTTCAGTCTGCAGAGAATTCAAGCAAAACCTCTTCACCCACAGAGTGGTGACTGTTTGGAACCCATCACCACAGGGAGAGTGAGAGATGAACAACAGTGCAGGATTTCAAAGGACTGTTGTGGCACTGAATCACTGGCAGGGTCCAGCCGGCCTGAGTTGACTCTCTACTGTACACTAGGTGTGTTATAAATTCACTAAGTACCGGAGACAGAGTTTAAAATAGAACTGATTTATTTGTCTCAGATCCAGAATATTAAACTCCAGCCCCATTAAAGGTGAATATGCAGCAGAAGAAACTCCTCCCATGCCCAGTGACCAGGGTGCAGAACTGGGTGTGGTGAGCAGCAGCAATAATTGCAGAGTTCAGCACTGACAGTCACTCTCGAAATTGCATTCAGCACGGTGATGGACAAATATCCAGCATGCAGCTTATTGAAACTTTCTCCCCAGTGTGAACCCAGCAGTATGTCACAAGTGTAACACGCTGTAAGGTTTCACTGCTAATGTAACGGCCTCTGTGCAGTGTTTCACTGCTGAGGTAATGGTTTCTCTGTAGCAGCAATGTTTAGGTTATGACTGGAGATAACAGGGTTTTGGAGTGCGAGGTCATCCAGTGAGAGAAATGTTCTTTCTTGTGAGTCTGGAAGAGGGATTTTCGTGTTCTTTTGTTGGGGAGAAATGAGAAGATGCGAATGGAGAGAGTGGGCCCTTTTCTTTTTGTTTACTTCACTAACCATATAGAACCACAGAACACTACCACACAGAATGCCCTTCTTGGCTCTGCTGAACCACTTTTCTGCCTAGTCCCACTGACCTGCACCCGGACCAATTTACCACATTATCATCCAGATCATTGATATAGATGACAAATAACAATGGACCCAGCACTGATCCCTGTGGCACACCACTAGTCACAGGCCACCACTCAGAGAAGCAATCCTCTACTACCACACTCTGGCTTCTTCCATTGAGCCAATGTTTAATCTAATTTACCACCTCTCCATGTATACCAAGCGACTGAATTTTCCTAACTAACCTCCCATGTGGGACCTCGTCAAAGGCCTTACTGAAGTCCATGTACACAATATCCACTGCCTTCCCTTCATCCACTTTCTGGTAACCTCCTCGAAAAACAGATTGGTTAAACATGACCTACCACGCACAAAGCCATGTTGACTCTCCATATTATGCCCCTGTGTATCCAAATACTTGTAGATCCTATCTTTTAGTACTCCTTCCAATAACTTACCTACTACCGACGTCAAACTTACCGGCCTATAATTTTCCAGATTACTTTTAGATCCTTTTTTAAACAACGGAACAACATGAGCCATCCTCCAATCCTCCAGCACCTCACCCGTAGATACCGACATTTTAAATATATCTGCCAGGGCCCCTGCAATTTCAACACTAGTCTCCTTCAAGATCCGAGGGAATACCCTGTCAGGTTCTGGGGATTTATCCACTCTAATTTGCCTCAAGATAGCAAGCACCTCCTCCTTTTCAATCTGTACAGTTTCCATGATCTCACTACCTGTTTCCCTTAATTCCATAGACTTCATGCAAGTTTCCTTAGTAAATACAGACGTAAAAAACCCATTTAAGATCTCCCCCATTTCTTTTGGCTTCACACATAGCCGACCACTCTGATCTTCAAGAGGACCAATTTTATCCCTTACAATCCTTTCACTCTTAATATACCTGTAAAAGCTCTTTGGATTATCCTTCACCTTGACTGCCAAGGCAACCTCATGTCTTCTTTTAGCCCTCCTGATTTCTTTCTTAAGTTTTTTTTCGCACTTTTTATACTCCTCTAGCACCTTATTTGCTCCCTGTTTCCTATACATGTCATACAACTCTCTCTTCTTCTTTATCAGAGCTCCAATATCCCTTGAGAACCAAGGTTCCTTATTCCTATTCACTTTGACTTTAATCCTGACAGGATCATACAAACTCTGCACTCTCAAAACTTTCTCCTTTGAAGGCTTCCCACTTACCAATCACACCCTTGCCAGAGAACAAACTGTCCCAATCCATGCTTTTTGGATCCTTTCTCATTTCTTCAAATTTCGCCTTTTTCCAGTTTAGAACCTCAAACCGAGTACCAGATCTATCGTTATCCATGATCAAGTTGAAACTACTGGCGTTATGATCACTGGAACCAAAGTGCTCCCCTACACACTTCCGTCGCCAGTCCTAACTCATTTCCGAATGGGAGATCTAATATTGCATCCTCTCTAGTTGGTACCTCCATATATTGATTTAGAAAACTTTCCAGAACACATATTACAAGCTCTAACCTGTCTAGACATTTAACAGTATGGGAGACCCAATCAGTATGTGGAAAATTAAAATCCCCTACTATCATTAACTTTTGCTTCCTGCAGTTGTCTACCTCTCTGCAGATATGCTCCTCCAATTCTCGTTGACTACTGGGTGGTCTATAATACAACCCCATTTATGTGGCCATACCTTTCTTGTTTCCCAGCTCCACCCATATGGCCTCAATAGACAAGCCCTCTAATCTGTCCTGCCTGAGCACTGCTGTAACATTTTCCTGACTAGCAATGCTACCACCTGCACCCCCCACCACCTTTCATTCCTCTGCCTCTATCACGTCTGAAACATCAGAACCCTGGAACATTAAGCTGCCAGTCCTGACCCTCCTGCAGCCAAGTTTCACTAATGGCTATAATGTCGTCATTCCATGTGTCAATCCACGCCCTCAGCTCGTCTGCCTTCCACACAATACTCCTTGCATTGAAATAGACACACCTCAGGAGATTATTTCCACTATTCACAACCCTTCTAATTGTGGCTTTGCACGAGCTTTTAACATCATTTATTTTCACCCCCGCTCCACTATCTGCTCTGGCACTCTGGTTCCCATCCCCCTGCAAACCTAGCTTAAACCCTCCCCAATAGCACTAACAAACCTCCCCGCAAGGATACCGGTCCCCTTGTAGTTCAGGTGTAACCCGTCTCTCTTGTACAGGTCCCACCTGCCCCAGAAGAGATCCCAATGATCCTGAAATCTGAAACCCTGCCCCCTACACCAGTTCCTCAGCCTCAGTCAAAGTAAGAATTATAAAGCTCAATCGTTTAATCAGATATTGTCTACTGTTTATTATTTCCGGGTACTGATTTGTAACAGGGGACACATCACGCAGCATCCACCCAAACGAGATTTCTTAAGTTTGGCCGGGCAGGGGGGCTATCACCCCCTATATTAATCTGCTAGCTGAAGCGAGAGTTACATAAGGTTAGATGACTGAGTGAATCGCTTCCCACATTCACAGCAGGGGAACGGCCTCTCCCCAGTGTGAACTCAGTGATGCACATTTGGTTGATTTGGTTGAGAGAATCTCTTCCCAATGTCTGAACAGGTGAACGGCCTCTCCCCAGTGTGAAGTCGCTGGTGTCTCAGTAGGTGGAATGACCGAGTGAATCCCTTCCCACATTCTGAGCAGGTGAATGGCCTCTCCCCAGTGTGAACTGACTGGTGTCCCTTCAGTTGAGATGACTGAGTGAATCCCTTCCCACACACTGAGCAGGTGAACGGCCTCTCCCCAGTGTGAACTAACTTGTGTACAAGTAGGTGGGATGACCGACTGAATCCCTTCCCACAGTCTGAGCAGGTGAACGGCCTCTCCCCAGTGTGAACTTGCTGATGTCCCTTCAGATGAGATGAGTAAGTGAATCCCTTCCCACAGTCCAAGCAGGTGAACGGCAGCTCCCCTGTGTGAACTCGCTGGTGTGCCTTTAGGTTGGATGACCAAGTGAACCCCTTCCCACACACTGAGCAGGTGAATGGCCTCTCCCCAGTGTGAACTCTCTGATGTACCTTCAGTTTAGATGACTGAGTGAATCCCTTCCCACAGTCTGAGCATTTGAACGGCCTCTCCCCAGTATGAACTGACGTGTGTACCAGTAGGTCGGATGACCGAGTGAATCCCTTCCCACAGTCTGAGCAGGTGAACGGCTTCTCACTGGTGTGAAATCGCTGATGTCCCTTCAGTTCAGATGACGAAGTGAATCCCTTCCCACAGTCCGAGCAGGTGAACGGCCGCTCCCCAGTGTGAAATCGCTGATGTATCTTCAGTTGAGATGACGAACTGAATCCCTTCCCACAGTCTGAGCAAGTGAATGGCCTCTCTCCAGTGTGAACTCTCTGATGTAGCTTCAGTTTAGATGAGCAAGTAAATCCCTTCCCACAGTCCGGGCAGGTGAACGGCCGCTCCCCGGTGTGAACTGACTGGTGTCTCAGTAGGGCGGATGACCGAGTGAATCCCTTCCCACAGTCTGAGCAGGTGAACAGCTGCTCTCCAGTGTGAACTCGCTGGTGAGCCATTAGGTCAGATGACCTAGTGAATCCTTCCCCACAAATTCAGCAGATTACCAACATCTGCCCAGTGTGAACTGACTGGTGTGTCCACAGGTGGGAAGACCGACTGAATCCCTTCTCACACACAGAACAGGTGAAGGGCCTCGTCCCAGTGTGAACTTGCTAATGTATCTTCAGTTGAGATGACCGACTGAATCCATTCCCACAGTCTGAGCAGATGAATGGCCTCTCCCCGTGTAAAATGACGGGCATGCCAGTCAGTCAGATGATCGAGTGAATCCCTCCCCACAGTCTGAGCAGGAAGGATGATAGAGTGAATCCCTTGCTCCTCTTCTTAAGTATCTGGACAGAGACAGCAAAACTGGCGTGTTGTGCTCAAGATTGCTGCAGACAAATTCCTTGTCGTGTTTAACCTGTAAAAATATTTACAAACTCCATCAATGGGTGTACGACAACGTTTCAGAAGAGATGAATTGAGTTGTCAAGGTGTGATCTGGCATCACACTGTTACTGTGAAGTTCAACCCAAGCTGGAGAGAGAAATCATCTTCTCACTGGTCACAGTGCTGGTATCTGGAATGACCATCAAACTCTCTGATGCTCTTCCTGTCTCAATAAGAATGGGGAATTTCTGCCATCTCCAATCTGTGACCTGCTCAGTCTGACTCTCTCCATTGGTATTATTCCCTCTTCCCACTGAGCTGCATGGGTGCCTGGCCCCACAGTAACTGAAACACTCTCACACAAATAGCTGGCAGTGCATTCCACGCACCCACCACTCGCTGTGTAAAAAACTTACCCCTGACATCCCCTCGGTATCTATTTCCAATTACCTTAAAACTCTGCCCCCTTGTGTTAGCCATTTCAGCCCTGGCAGAAAATCTCTGGCTATCCACACAATCAATGCCCCTCATCATCCCTATACCCCTAAAAAAGGCTCTAAACATAAACAAGGAAATTATATATTGAAGATTTGTTCGAAGTATACAAAATTATAAGGGTATAGATAGGGTAAATGCAAGCAGCTCTTTCCACTGAGGTTGGGTGGGATGACAACTGGAGGCCATGGGTGAAAATTTAACGGGAACATTTGGAAAATCTCTTTACTGAAATGGTCGTGAGCGTGTGGAATGAAATGCCAGCACAAGTGGTGAATATGAGCTCGGTTTCACCATTTCGAAGAGGTTTGGATGGAAGCCTGGATGGTAGGGGTACGGAGGGCAATGGTCCCAGTGCAGGTGGTTGCATTGGACAGCTTAAATGTTTTTTTGGCATTGAATAGATGGGCCAAATAGCCTGTTTCAGAACTGAACTTCTCCATGTTTCCATGACGGAGAAGCTGGCCAAACTTGTTTGGAAAGGAAAAGGTCGGAGTGACAACTGAGCAGCAATGGCTGGAGTTTCTGGGAGCAATTCAGGAGCTGAGTGATTGATACATCCCAAAGAAATGGAAGCATTGGAAAGGCAGGAGGACACAACCGTGGCTGAAATGAGAAGCCAAAGCCAACATAAAAGCCAAAGAGAGGGCAAACAAAAGAGCAAACACTAACAGGGAATGGAGTTGCACAGTGTGAACTTGCTGATGTACCTTCAGTTGAGATTACTGACTGAATCCATTCCCACTGTCTGAGCAGGTGAATGGGTTCACCCCTGTGTAAAATGACGAGCGTGCCAGTCAGTCAGATGATCGAGTGAATCCCTTGCTCCACTTCTTAAATATCTGGACAGAGACAGCAAAACTAGCGTGTTGTGTTCAAGATTCCCGTAGACAAATTCCCTGTCATTTTTAACCTGTAAAAAGATTTACAAAATCCATCAATGGGTGCAGGACAACATTTCAGATGAGATCACTTGAGCTGTCAAGGTGTGATCTGGCATCACGCTGTTACAGTGAAGTTCAACCCAAGTTAGAGCAAGAAATCATCTTCTAACTGCGCACAGTGATGGTATCTGGAATGACCATCAAATTCTCTGATGTTCTTCCTGTCTCTATGAGAATGGGTTCAGAGGAGATGTGAGGGGTAAGTTTTGTTACGCAGAGAGTGCTGAGTGTGTGGAATGGGCTGCTGGCAACGGTGGCAGAGGTGGATACAATAGGGCCTTTTAAGAGACCCCTGGACAGGTATATGGAGCTCAGAAAATTAGAGGTAATTTCTCAGGTATGGACATATTCGGCACAGCTTTGTGGGCCAGAGAGCCCGTGTTATGGGGTAGTTTTTTTTTCTATGTTTCTACCATCCCCAATCTGTGACCTGGCTCAGTTTGACTCTCTCCATTGGTATTATTCCCTCTTCCCACTGAGCTGCATGGGTGCCTGGCCCCACAGTAACTGAAACACTCTCACACGAATAGCCTTTGTTAAAGTGCAGCTGGAATTTTCTTTTATGTATTATTAACTTTTCTTTTATGTATTATTAACTGCCACAGTTTTAACACCATATAAACAATTCCTGCTGAGATGAATGGTTGGTCCGCACAGCTAGTAAAAGGACTTAAAGTGAGTTTTTGTATTATTTCAGGTTCTTGTCACAGTCATAGAATAATACAATACAGAAACAGGCCCTTTGGCCCACCTGGTTGGTGCCGAGCTACTTAAACTTTCTACTGCCATACCCCTACCATCCAGGTACCTGTACAAACCTCTGAAATGTTCAACTTGAGCTTGCAGGCACCGGGTGTGCTGGCTGCTCATTCCACACCTGCATGACGGTCTGTGTGAAGACGTTTCCCCTCATGTTCCCCTACCCTTTCACCTTTCACCCTTGACCCATGGCCTCTGGTTGTAGCCCCACCCAATCCCAGTGGAGAAAGCCAGCTTGCATTTACCCTATCTATGCACCTCTGTCACAATCAAATCTCCCCTCAATCTTCCACATTCCAAGCAATAAAGTCCTGATCTGTTCAATCTTTCCCAATAATCCAAGTCCTCCAGACCTGGCAACATCCTTGTGAATTTTTTCTGAACTCTTTCAACCTCTTTTACATCTTTCCTGTAGGTAGGTGACCACAACTGCAAACAAGACTCCAAATTAGGCCTCACCAATGTCTTCTACAAGTCAACATAACATCCATAAGACCGGAAGAAGCTGCAGAAGATCGTGAACACGGCGCAGCGCATCACACAAACCAATCTTCCGTCCTTGGACTCACTTTACACCGCACACTGTCGGAGCAGTGCTGCCAGGATAATCAAGGACACGACCCACCCAGCCAACACACTTTTCGTCCCTCTTCCCTCCAGGAGAAGGTTCAGGAGCTTGAAGACTCGTACGGCCAGATTTGGGAACAGTTTCTTTCCAACTGTGTTTAACCAACACCCCCGACTCCCCACACTCGCACAAGCCAAACTTACCACTAGAATATTAGACCTCTGCTAGTTTAAATTCCTGAACTAACAAATCCCTTGTCACCGCTTTGACTTTCCTCTGCCAGGTAATTTCCCGACCCCGAGCAGTTTCTAAAGTGGCCCACCTGTTGTTATGCAGGATAGCATCAAGAGTACTCTGCGATGGCTATTTAACCTCATTCCCCTTCCTGACTCTCACCCAGTTTCCTGTGTCCTGCACCTTGGGTGTAACTCACCTCTCTTCATGTTATATCTATCAACCCCTCCAACTCCTGGATGATCCGGAATTCATCCATCTCAAGTTCCAACTCCTTAAAGTGCAGGGTTACAAGCTGCAGCTGGATGCACATCTTGTAGGTCAGTGGTCCCCAGCCACCGGGCCATGGACCGGTACCGGGCCGCGAGGCAACGATATGATTTGGCAATATGAGTCAGCTGCACCCTTCCTCATTCTCTATCATGCCCACTGCTCTGCTGAACTTGAACGCATGAGAGGTCAAACCGCACACGTCATCCATGTCAGCACGGGAAGAAGATCGACTCCTCGAGCTTGCAAATGACGGTGGGCTGAAAAGTACGTTTGACATAACATCTCTGCCGGCATTCCGGATCAAAGTCAAGGCTGAATATCTTGGGATAGCCACGAAAGCACGAAAAACGTTGATTCCATTTCCAACATATCTCTGCAAAGCGGGGTTTTCTGCAATGAATGCAATGAAAACTAAATTGTGGAATAGACTGGACATAAGGAACTCCCTTCGAGTATCACTGTCTCCCATCACCCCTCAATGGCACCGTCTTGTTGCAGGGAAACAAGCCCAGGGCTCCCATTGATTCAGCGATATTGGTGTGTTGCAATGATTTTATATGTTCATACGGGGAAAATATGTGCTGTGTGTTTAATATCCAAACGTTACTTAAAATGTTATGATGACTTACAAGTGACTTATAATTGACTTATCACTATATAACAGTAATATAAAGTAAAAGCTGGAATGATACGATAAATACCCAGCCTATGTAAAGTAGAAATAATGTATGTACAGCGTAGTTTCACTGAACAGAATAGCCAAAAACAATTTGTAGAAAAAAAATCGGTACGTACACGCATGCACACACAAGTGCCCGTGCAAGGCTTCATGGTCATTGTAGTCTTTCTCAGAGTAAACACAACTTATTTGACTGCTATCCTTGTCCCTTCGTAACTCTACCCCGCCCCACCCCCAGTCGGCCGGTCCACAAGAGTATTGTCAATAATAAACCAGTCTGCGGTGCAAAAAAGGTTGGGAACCCCTGTTGCAGGTGAGGGCATCAGGGACACTGGAGGTCTCCCCACCTTCCCACCAATGTCCCTTCTAATTGGTAATGACCAGTGTGCACAAAAATCTTGTACTGTGCATTTTTTCCACCCAGTGACAAAATGTGCACAGTGAATTTTATATAGAGAGGTATTCATTCTTACAGCTAGCAAATCACTGGCACTAAGAACTTTGATCTCCTTTGGGTTCGATTGGGTTCATCTGCACTCTCACACAACCTATCTCGTAGGCCTGTTAACGGGTAATGAAGGATTTTCTCACAAGAGCCTTTGCACACTGTCCAAGTGCACCCAGTGCTCCTGAACCCCAATCCTCCCAGTGCTCAGATACGGTGGCTGCTCGGGTAAAAGAGATCCACACAGGGAATACTGAGGATTATTCCGAGACAGGGAGGGAAGAATCCAATAAAACCCCAGAGTTAATGGCTCCACAAAGACAATTGCCCACCCAAATGCTGCCCAATCCACGAGCAGGAGGAGGGACAGCCCTCAGTGATTCCTCTGTATGCACCCTGGAAGCCTTAAGAAATGATAATGATCATGAATCAGGCCCCAGATAGAAAAGAAAAACCAGTGCAGTTTGTTCAGTATGTCCACAGTACTACACAAATGTATAAAGTGACACCGCAAGATTTATTCTGTCTCTGCTGCACGATTCTCTGAGCTGAGGAGGGGGAAATGAAAGGCAGAATTGAGATACCAAACCTATCAGGAGTTACCAGTGGGAAACCATAATGAGAATGAACAGACAGACCGGATTATTCAAGCCTTGGAAAGGGCCCTCCGGCAACCTGTAAACATCACTAAAGTACTTGAATGCAAAGCTAAGCCTGGGGAATCGGGACCAGACTATTGGGAGCGATTTGTGGCCTGCTACGGCACTTTCACAGGAGACCAAGCCTTTAATGATGGGAATCCGTCTGCCCAGTTTGATGTCTTACTGCTCCAATGCTTACCAACTAAGTTAGCCAACATGATTAAAACAAATAATATGGATTGGCCTGACAGTGAACAAAATCGAATGCGACGAGCTTTGACATACTATTGCGAGCCGACTTTCGAATCCTGATCAACCCCGAAGGGCACTAATATTAAAGGTGAATATGTTCAGCAGGGTGAAGGACGCGAGTGAGCTATATCTGGGGATCAGAAATGGGAACAAAAACCTACCAAGGGACAGGTGGGGACAACAATCCATATAGAAATTGACAAGCAAGGATGCTTCCTACCATGAGTACCACTCCTCGGAAAAAGCCCAATGTAATATTGCAAGTTGCTGGAATTCCAATTCTGTTTATGATTGATATGGGGGCAACCACAACCACTCTCCATCAGGTATCGGAAAATAGTATTGGAAAAGGGATTCCAGCTATCAGATTCTACAATCACTCTGTCTGGGTTTGAAGGCACAGAACGTACTTATTCACGTACCCAGCCACTGAAGGTGGAATTCCAGGGGGACCCAGTGTGTGGTTTCATTTACAGTCACCACCAGTCTGAGGTGTAATCTAGCAGGGAGAGACTTGCTCTAACCATTGTAAGTCAAGATTCTCTGCACAGACAAGGATAGCACTCTGGGACCTCTCCGAGGGAAGAACCTGGAGTTCCTTGCCTACACCCTGACGAAACAAGTCCCCAGCACCAAGGGAGACTGGCAAGACTCTGCCGCGGGCCAACTCCGATACTGGAAGGAGTCTGAGGTGAAGACGGGACATCTGGTAAGGCACACTTTTAATATTGACTGAACCCAAGATGTTATACCCCATCTCTGGGCAATTTCAGGCCATGAAGTCGGCCACACCAACTGCTCCCTATCCGGATCACCGTGAGAGAAGGACAGACTCTCCCACCCATTTCGCAACATCCCCTCAATCCCGAGGCAATATTTTATGAGGATGGAAGCTCTTTGTGAATCCAGCACGATATTCTGGCTATGCGATAGTGACGGACAGTGAAATAGTTGAGCAAGCCTCTTTTGAGGCAGCTGTCTCCACCCAGAAGGCTGAGCTGCTTGCTCCGACTCGTGCCTGTATCCTTGCAACAGACAAAAGTGCGAACGTTTACACAGATTCCCGTTATGCATTTGGAGTTGTACATAAATAATCTTCCGGAAATTGTACATGACTACGGGCCAACTAACCAAAATTCTCCAAGCATTACATTCGCAGGTATGGCAGGCTTACAAGGAAGAGAACTACCCCACAGAGAGGAGTGACTATTCCACCATAGAACTTGGGAATTTTGTCCTGATCAAGAACTGGAATCGAGGGAAACTCGGACCTCAGTGGAGAGGACCACATCAGGAGTTACTGACCACTCCCACGCTGTGAAACTGAAGGGGCAATCTCAGTGGATACATCAAACAGACTACAAATGTGTTACTGAAGGAACTGAGTAGAAGGACTCTCTTGGACTAAAGGAAAATGTATTGGTTAATAGTGGTGTTCGTGTTTACATCTTTGAGAGGGCTCACCCCAGAATCCGGGGGTCCCCATGTTAACACCTTTCTGTCACACCTATGCCAAACAGGTAGAAGTAGGGGCCTGCTGGGTTTGTACTGAAATTCCCCAGCATGGTAAAACTATGATTCCAATGTCAGTAATCCCGCTCAACCAGACTGAGGAACTCCCAGCCTGGACTTTCTCAAATATCACCCGGGGAAGTGAGGTGAGGAACTGTGGTCCAGTCAGAGATAACTGTGGCTGTCAGTGTTCTGAGGGATGGTATCTCTCAAACAGAACTTCCTGTACTGGGAATCATGCATCCTGGCCATACTTGCAGGTGCCCAGCAGCGGAGAAGCTGAGACTGAGCGATTTTGGATGATCGCTTTTCTCTCCTACGGAGTAGCCAGGAATTCAGATAATCAGTTTGGCTACAGCACTTGAGGAGCTGGCCACAATACTGCAGGGGCCCTGACAGAAACACGGGCCCAAGTAACAGAAATATCCACTGAAATGATTGCAATCCGGCAAACAGTCCTATAGAATCGTATGGCTTCAGATTTTATCCTGGCTGAGAAAGGGGGAACCTGTGCTATTATTTACACAGAATGCTGCACCTATATCCCTGATGACTCTACTAACATTACATCCCTCTCCCAGCACACTGCCAAGGAGATTGACAGCATCAAGAAAGTAGGGCAGGATTTACACGGGTTCACCAAAGGGTCGAAATGGTGGTCTTCGAAGGCCTGTTCGGTAATATGTGGGGCATGATATTGCATTATGGCCTAATAGTTGTACATATGATTGTTATCATTACCATTGTTGCTTTCTCTGTAAAAAATTACTGCTTTGTAGATCAAGTAATAATCAAAAGGAGGGAATGATAAAGTATGTAAAAGGGTTAACACTTCGTTAAACAATAGCAGCCTGTTTTTCTGAAAGAAACTGCTGATGATCAACAGATGTGCTGAGCCACGCTGAGCCATATTTCTTCTTGAGGGTAGCTAGCTAGGGTTTCAGGATGCTTATCTCCCTGTGCACTCATGCATAGAGATAGGACAGCTTCAGTCTGTTCTGTGTGTGTAAGCCATGATGACTACTTTGTAATTTGTCTTTAGGGGCTGTCATGTTGTAAATAACTTTGGCTCCAGCCTGTCTTGTGTGGGGGGTATCTGGACAGATATACCTGTGGTGTAAGGGGAATTGTTAGTCAGTTACTGGATAGGGCAGGTACAGTCATAGACTGTTCCTGTTTGAGCGACGAACTGAGTAAGCTCCGGGTGCTTGGAAAAACGAGTTTGTACTTATACAGTCTCTGAGTGACTTTATCCGGATTCAACTTCCACAGAATGTGAGTGGTTTTAAAGGGCTGGGCTGCTGGAAACACATTACCAGACCTGGAGTGATTGCAACTGGGTCTGACAGAGGCATAACTGGTACTTCTGGGCACATTCAGTCTCACTCCAACTATTTCCTACCTTCCTTTGTGCAGGTATGTAATGCCTAAAGGACCAGTGTTTGAGTAAATGAGACTCACCAAACTTTCTCCTGATGAATCACTGGATCCTCCAAATCAGATGGGTTCTCTCCAGTTAATGCTCAAAATCCTCGGGCTGGTTCAGATGTTGTTGTTCCCTCATTTGAGTCGTGGTTTGCTTCCAGTTGGGGTTTTCTTCCAATGAATCTCTCACCGCAGGTCTAACTGTAACACGAAAGGTAATGAAGCACATTAACAATAAAAAGGAGAACCAAACATTTCTGCTTAATGTTACTAAGAACAAAACTCAGAAAGCTAAACATTGAAGGCAGGTATAATGATCTCAGTGAACAATCTTTTATTGTCCCTCACACGTCACAAAACGATATGGCATAAGACATGGTGAGACATAAGAGACAGGAACAGAATTAGGTGATTCAATCCATCTTGTCTGCCCCACCACTCAACCATGGCTGAGTTTTATTCCAACCCCATATTCCTGCCTTCCTCCTGTAACCCTGAAGCTACTTAGCAATCATGAATATATTAATCTCTGTTATAAAATTACTCAAATGGCAGCCTCAACCAACCTCTGTGGCAACAAATTCCACAGATCAGATATCTTTAGGCCAAAAAATTTTCCTCATCTCAGTTTTAAAGGGAAGCATTTTTATTCTGAGACTGTGCTGTCAGATCAGACTCTCTGTCTAATGGGGACATCCTCTCCATATCCACTGTGTCCAGGCTTTTCAGCATTCAGTAGGTTTACTTAACCATACATCCCTCCTCCAGCTGCTCGAAATTTCTGCTTCATTGCAGAAGGACGACCATCCAGCCCCATCTGTAGAAGCACTAACCAAAGTCAAAGCCAAAACACCAACAGTTCCATATGCCTGGAATGTAGATCACAGGATTATAGCCGAAGCACCAACTCTCCCAGTACTCTTTGCTGCCAGTAAAAGGCTGCAGTGTGTCAGCCAGTCACAGTTCAATAACTAGCATCTCCACACCAATGCACAACAGAACTGGAACCTGATGACCCTCTGGCATTCCAGCTAACAAAAACTGATTCTGGAAATAACTCAGCAAGGCCAAATGTGCAAAAGAACACTTCACAATGAAGACAAAGGGTAAAAGAAAGATTGCTGATATATAACATTGAGGTGGTGGGATACAGGGTGGACCGAGGTTGACCCAGATGGTTGATGCATACCACTGAAGTGGGCGGCAGGAGACTAAACAGAGGTTGAACAAGATGGGCAGGGATGAGCAGAAGGAACCAGGTGGGAGAAGGGATCAAGGACGATCACTGATACACAGATACTGAATTAATCGCACATAATAAAAGCTCATAAAATGACATAGTTAGAACAAACAATAAGAATTTTGGCATATGCCCTTTGACCCTCACCAAATTTTTATCAACACACCATAGAAAGTTTCCCACCCAGACTCTTCACACTTTGTATGGTAACTACTCTGCCTGTGACTGCGAGGAACAGCAGAGAACTTTGGATACAGATCAGCACATCACAGAAACCATTCTCTCCCCCTAGACTTCCCAGTCCCTCGGTAATGTAGGCAGTGAAATCAAAGATCCCCAAAACCTGGGACGTTCTCCTTTCTCACCCACTCTGGTCGGGGAGAAGACACAAGATCCATAAAGCTTCAGGACAAATGCGAGGAGCCTCAGGAAATGAGGCGAGTTGGGGGAAGTTAACAGGACTCGGTGGCCAACATCAGATTTCCCCAACGCAACATGGAGGAAGCATCACCACCCATCCGGTGACTGAAGGACACACCACATGAATTTGCATCGCAAAGCGGAGGGTGGGGCAGATCTGTGGCACACAGCCTCACTGAAGCTGTTGGTGGGAATTCTGCGGAAATAGGCAGCCTGGGCTCCTGGTTTGGATCGTTCAATGCAGATTAAGTGAAGTCGACACATTTTTTGAAGAGCCCAGATAACTGGGTACTAAATGAGTAATTGGCTTTCGGTTCAGGGCTCACGGCCAACATCAGATCTCCCCGCTCGGGATCGGTCTCAATACACACCGATGGGAAAGTGATATCTTTGGCCCACAGACAGTGATCCCAACCCCTGGCACCCCGACCCAGGAGGCGAAGACACTTTCCCAATCCTGCAGATGATCCAGTCCAGTCCAGCACTGAGCGGAAAGGAAAACACGGCTCACCCGGAGACTGTGAGCATGCACAAAGGGCTTGTTACATCTGTGGTTAAATGCGACGGGCAAATGGGATCACGTGACTGGTGGGGGTCTCCCATCAACCCAAGCAGAGCATTCCAGCTACTGACTACTCTGTGGAAAGAAACAAACTTGCCGCTCACATCTCCTCTCACCTTAAATGTGTTAGACATTTCAACCCCCGGGAAAAATATATTGTCTGTCCACTCTATCTATTCCTCTCGTAATCTTATAAACGTTCATCTAGTGTCAGCCCAGCCTGCGCCGCTCTGGAGAAAACAACACAAGTTTGTCCAACCTCTCGTTATAGCTCATGCCCTCTAATCTAGACAATATCCTCGTAAGCCTCTTTTACACCCTCTACTATTATTCTGATATTTCACATTCTTAAAATAAAGTACTGATCCTAACTGACCTAAGACAGGGAATGTTTTCTTGGATTAAATGTCAGGAATTGTGTAAAACTGAGTGGTGTATGGTGTATGTAAACTTCTGACTTCAACAGTAGCCATTAATATGAAAAAGAAAATTTGCTAGCATATCAAACAGAAAAAATGGCAAATTTTCTGTTCTCATTGATCAATCAACAAGCCTGAGCATTAAGACCACCGAAATAGTTTATTTGAAACGTGATAAGGAAGGTGATCCCCATTTTATGTTTTTAGATCTAATTGAACTGCCTGATCAGAAAGCTGCAACTATTGTTAAGCATCTTCTGAATTGTCTCATGAACCATGGGTTTGATGACTCTTACTTGAAACAGAACCTTGTAGCATTTGCTAGTGATCGGGCGAACGTAATGCCTGCTGTCAAATCTGGTGTTGCTACAATTCTCAAGGAACATTACCCTGTGACAAATTGGCACGGTCTTAGTCACAGATTAGAACTTGCAGTAGGTGATTCAGTGAGAGAAGTTCACGGAATTAATCATTTTCAATCATTTATGGACAAATTCTACTCTGTTTACAGTAGATCACCTCCAAATCAAAAGGAACTGTCTGAATGTGCCTCTCAACTAGAACAACAAATTTGCAAAATAGGCCGTGTTCTGGGCACCAGGTGTGTGGCTAGCTCATTTCGAACAGTTTCAGCAGTGTGACAAAATTATGAAGCACTGTGTTTTCACTTTGAAAAAGCAATGAAGAATGAAACAGGATCTGGGAGTGACAGAAAAACCTATGAAGGTCTGTTGAAAAGATTCTTCAGGACAGTTTCTATCGGACTGAGCTCTAACGTATGACACGTTGCATGAACTTGGTTTACTGTCAGAGTGTTTACAGAAACACACTACTACGACTGTTTATGCAGACAAACTGACCCAATGGATCAGAAGATCACTGTATGGACTGAAAGACCAACCTGGTACAAGAACTCTAGAAGCTCAAGAGGCAGTTGAAAAGGGGAAATTTGGAGAAATTACCTTAACAAGCAACAACAAAATTGTCTCCATTAACTATCGACAATTTCTTGCTCGTCTTATAAACAATCTGCAGCACCTTATGTTCACGGCAACATCCTTGAAAAGTTCTCAAACTTCTAAACCTCAAAGTATGTATTAATTCCCAGCCAAATGAAATGTGTGTCCTTGATAAAGATAACTGGCCTGCTAAAATACTGCTTAATTTTTTTTTCCAAGTCAAGTCGTATTTTATCATCATTTCGACCATAAACTGCTGGTACAGTACACAGTAAAAACGAGACAATGTTTCTCCAGGACCCTGGTGCTACATAAAACAACACAAAACTACACTAGACTATGTGAGACTGCACAAGGCTACCCTAGACTACATAAAAACAACATTAAAAAACTGCACTAGACTACAGACCTGCACAGGACAACATAAAGTGTGCAAAAACAGTGCAGGGCAGTACAATAATTTATAAACAAGACAATAGGCACAGTAGCGGACAAATAACAATATAATAATAAATGATGTGGATGTCAGTCTAGACTCTGGGTATTGAGGAGTCTGATGGCTTGGGGGAAGAAGCTGTTACGCAGTCTTGTCGTTTGAGCCCGGATGCTTCGGTACCTTCTGCCTGATGGAGAATTATGGAGAAGCTGCAATATCATCTCTCTGTAAGAGGCTTAAGCTTTCTTCTTCCTCTGTAATAAATGCCTTCAGAGATTATGTGGAGGATCGTGGACGCTGCATCCCCCAAGATTTACGCCCATTACTGAGCTGTTCACAAGTTATTCCTATTAGTACTGCTGAGTGTGAGAGAGGATTCAGTCACATCAACTTGATAATAACAGCAACACACTCAAGGACTCTCATAGATCATGTATCAGCACTTATGTTTGTTAAACTACACAGACCTCCTCTAGTTCAGTGGAATCCTGAGCCGTATGTCACAACATGGCTGCAGTACCACAGATCAGCAGATGATACCAGGACAAGAGTTGCTTCAGACCCACGAACACATATTACACCTGACCCTTTGAGGAAATTATTGTGAAACTTCTCATTGGTGGCATTTGGTAAGTAGGTAATTATTTTTAAATTGGTAAAATACATGATTACTGTCTTTTTCTTTACTTGCTTGATAATTATATTTTATGATAATTAGTGAGTACAACCATGTAATACTTTGTCATATTATTAAATTATTATATGTTTTATTGTACCAGTTATACACTGAAATGTACTGATAGGCTATACTATTGTTAATGTTTTAACTATCACTATATTTCTGTGGAGCTCTGGAATTGATATATTTCTTTCATCTTGGTTTACCATTATACCAGCGCCAAAGAAGAAGAATGTGGGCTGCCTTAAGGACTATTGCCCGGTAGCACTTACATCGACAGTGATGAAATGCTTTGGGAGGTCGGTTATGACTGAAATGAACTCCCGCCTCAGCAAGGACCTGAACCCACTGCAATTTGCCTATCGTCACAATAGGTCAATGGCAGATGCAATCTCCATGGCTCTTCACACGGTTTTAGACCACCTGGACAACACAAGCATCTATGTCAGGCTGCTGTTCATCGACTACAGCTCCGCATTTAATACCATCACTCCCACTATCCTAATTGAGAAGTTGCAGAACCTGGGCCTCTGTAATTGTATTCTCATCTTCCTAACCAGAAGAACATAGTCTGTGCAGATTGGTAATAACATATCCTCTTCGCTGACGATCAACATTGGCGCACCTCAGGGGTGTGTGCTTAGCCCACCGCTCTACTCTCTGTATACACATGACTGTGTGGCTGGGCACAGCTCAAACACCATTTACAAATTTACCCACAATACAACTATTGTTGGTCGAATCTCAGGTGGTGACGAGGGGGCGTACAGGAGTGAGATATGCCAGCTAGTGGAATGGTGCCACAGCAACAACCTGGCACTCAATGTCAGTAAGACGAAAGCGCTGATTGTGGACTTCAGGAAGAGTAAGACGGGGGAACACGTACCGATCATCATAAGAGTGATCATAAGTGGAGAGAGTGAGTAGCTTTAAATTCCTGGGCATCAAGATCCCTGAGGATCTAACGTGGTCCCAGCATATCGATGTAGTCATAAAGAAGGTAAGACAGCAGCTGTACTTTATTAGGAGTTTGAAGCGATTTGGCATGACAACAAACAAGCTCAAAATCTTCTATAGCTGCACTGTGGGGAGCATTTGGACAGGCTGCATCACTGTCTGGTATGGAGGGGCTACTACACAGGACCGTGAGAAGCTGCAGAATGTTGTAAATCTAGTCAGCTCCATTTTGGGTACCTGCCTGCAAAGTATCCAGGACATCTTCAGGGAGCGGTGTCTCAGAAAGGCAGCATCCATTACAAAGGACCTTCAGCACCCAGGGCATGCCCTTTTCTCACTGTTACCATCAGTCAGGAGATACAGAAGCCTGAAGGCACATACTCAGCGATTCAGGAACAGCTTCTTCCCCTCTGTCATCTGATTCCTGAATGGACTTTGAAAGCTTTGGACACTACCTCACTTTCTAATATACATCATTTCTGTTTTTACACATCTTTAACAATCTATTCAACCAATTTTTTGAGGAAATTACCAGTAGGCTAGACAAGGGAGATGCAGTGGATGTTGTATATTTGGATTTTCAGAAGGCCTTTGACAAGGTGCCACATATGAGGCTGCTTAACAAGATAACAGCCCATGGAATTACAGGAAAGTTACATACCTGGATAGAGTGTTGGCTGATTGGCAGGAAACAGAGAGTGGGAATAAAGGGATCCTATTCTGGTTGGCTGCCGGTTACCAGTGGTGTTCCACAGGGGTCCGTGTTGGGGCCGCTTCTTTTTACATTGTACATCAACGATTTGGATTATGGAATAGAGGGCTTTGTGGCTAAGTTTGCTGACGATACGAAGATAGGTGGAGGGGCCGGTAGTGCTGAGGAAACGGAAAGTCTGCAGAGAGACTTGGATAGATTGGAAGAATGGGCAGAGAAGTGGCAAATGAAGTACAATGTTGGAAAGTGTATGGTTATGCACTTTGGCAGAAAAAATAAACAGGCAGACTATTATTTAAATGGGGAAAGAATTCAAAGTTCTGAGATGCAACGGGACTTGGGAGTCCTCGTACAGGATACCCTTAAAGTTAACCTCCAGGTTGAGTCGGTAGTGAAGAAGGCGAATGCAATGTTGGCATTCATTTCTACAGGAATAGCGTATAGGAGCAGGGCTGTGATGTTGAAGCTCTATAAGGTGCTGGTAAGACCTCACTTGGAGTACTGTGGGCAGTTTTGGTCTCCTTATTTAAGAAAGGATGTGCTGACTTTGGTGAGGGTACAGAGAACATTCACTAGAATGATTCCAGGAATGAGAGGGTTAACATATGAGGAACGTTTGTCCGCTCTTGGACTGTATTCCTTGGAGTTTAGAAGAATGAGGGGAGACCTCATAGAAACATTTCAAATGTTAGAAGGCATGGACAGAGTCTAGTACGAGAGGGCATGACTTCAGGATTGAAGGGCGCCCTTTCAGAACAGAAATGCGAAAAAAATTTTATAGTCAGAGATTGGTGAATCTATGGAATTTGTTGCCACGGGCAGCAGTGGAGGCCAAGTCATTGGGTGTCTTTAAGGCAGAGATTGATAGGTATCTGAGTAGCCAGGGCATCAAAGGTTATGGTGAGAAGGTGGGGCAGTGGGACTAAATAGGATAAAATAGATCAGCTCATGATAAAATGGCGGAGCAGACTCGATGGGCCGAATGGCCTACTTCTGCTGGTCTTATGGTCTATTCATTATGCATAATGATTTAGTTTTTTATTTATTATGTTTTAATTTATTATCTATGCCAGAATATGTATTTATGTATTGCATTCAACTGCTGTTGCTGAGTCAAACAAATTTCATTTCAATTGCCTGTGATAATAAATCTGATTTTGACATAAGATATACATATATATACCACACTCAATTTGTTTACCTATTCATTACTCGAATGGGGCAAGGAGGTTGCCCAGTACATGAAATCAGCAGGTACACAAACTGGGTGAGAGAGAGGATCTAGGAAATGGCAAGTATTTTGTCAGCTCCGGCACCTAAAACAATTAGCACTGCACCCCTGCTGAAAGGACATCCCACTTTCTAACAACCGCCCCCTTTCAGGCCTAGGGTCCCACATCTTTCCGACCACTCACCCCCACACCCACAGTCCACCCGTAACCTCTACCCACACACAGACAGATCCCCTTCACCCCAAACCCCCTCCCAGCCTGGGAACCACAACTGACTGATCCCACAGCCCGGGCTCGGGCGCAAAGCTAAAACCGGGGCTGCGGGACCGGAGAGCCCGGAGCCTGCAGCCGTCCGGCAGAACTCGGTCCCGGCCCTTTCCAACTGCAGCAAACCCCCGATTTACACAAACTCCATTACTCACCTCCCCGATAGCAGAACCGCCGGCGACAACTGTGCTGGGCACCGGGCCGACGCTCAGCAGGATATTCGCCGCAGCACCACCCGTGGCCGGAGGTCAATGCAGCGCCACCGGTGGCCGGAGGTCCACGCAGCGCCGCCGGTGGCCGGAGGTCCGTGCAGCGCCACCGGTGGCCGGAGGTCCGTGCAGCGCCACCGGTGGCCGGAGGTCCGTGCAGCGCCACCGGTGGCCGGAGGTCCGTGCAGCGCCACCGGTGGCCGGAGGTCCGTGCAGCGCCACCGGTGGCCGGAGGTCCGTGCAGCGCCACCGGTGGCCGGAGGTCCGTGCAGCGCCATCGGTGGCCGGAGGTCCTTGCAGCGCCACTAGTGGCCGGAGGCGTGAGTGACAGCGGAGATGTAAATCACAAACACAACAAAGTCTGCTGATGCTGGAAATCCAGAGCAACACAAACAAAATGCTGGCGGAACTCAGCAGTCCGGACAGCTCCTATCGAAAAGAGTTAACAGTCGACGTTTCCAGTTGAACTGAGGACTGAGATGGAATAGGGGAAATATCTGAATAAAATCGGGGCGGGCGAGGAAATGCCGAGCTGGAAGGTGATAGGTGAAACCAGGTAGGTGGGAAAGCTCAAGAGCAGAAGAAAATAGAATCTAATAGGAGAGGAGAGTGGAGAATAGGAGAAAGAGATGGAGCAGTGGATCCAGAGAGAAGTGATCAGCAGGTGAGTGGACGTGAAAAGTCAGAGAGGAAGAGAGGGAGGGAGAGGTGAGGGGGAGATTTGTTCGGCGGAAGGAGAAATCGATATTCATGCCATCAGTTTGGAGGGTAACCAGACGGAATATGAGGCGCTGATCCTGGACCCTGAGGGTGGCCTCATCTTGGCACAAGAGGAGGCAATGGGTTGACACGTCGCAACGGGAATGGGAATCGGAATGAAAATGTTTGGACACCGGGAAATCCCGCTCGGAGCAGATAGTTCAAAGGTTAATTAATTATCAAAGCAGATCTCCATAAACAGCTCTGAGTTTTTGTTTTCTTCTCCAGTGAGCCACGGAACAAAGAATATGAAAGTCGTTCAGAGAGAAACATCAAACTCCCATCCCACCCCCGCATAAAAAGGAACGGCATCCCGATCATCAACCCCCAAAACCCCACTCCTCCCACAAATGGGAACAATAACATCGATCCCCCCAGTAAAAACAACCCGACCCCGCACAACTGCGGAGGAGCCGGTGTCACCGGTGTAGAGGAGACGCATCGGGAGCAGCGGACACAACGGGCGACCCCGGGAGATTCACAGGTGAAGGGTCGCCTCACCTGGAAGGATGTTTAGACAACGGAGAGAGTTCGGCCGTCCGGCCCTTTCACTGTGACCCCCGAACTCCACATCAAATCCGTCCAAACGAATCTGGGTGAACTTTAATGACCAATAAATATAATTCCTCTCTTTGATCAGCTGTCTGAATGATTCCCTGACTCTGAGAGGAAGGGGTATCTATGATCCACATTGTCAGGGTGTTGAGTTTACCAGGAGACAGAGACTGCAGGGACGGGAGGTTTTCTGGTCACTAATACACTGTGTGTGGACCCCGCTGGCAATTCTGGTGTTGTGACCCGAATCGAGACAAACACCACGCTGCCCACTCCACCAACAACACAGCACAGCCGGACACATAACAGGGGACTTTACATCTCACAACACTGGATTCAGTGATGAAACCCGTGATTAATGTTGTTGTCCCACTGAAATCATAAGAAATGTCCATTGAGGTGGTTTTGAATAAGAGCGCTCCCCCACAGGTGACGTCACACAGACGCACTCACGTGCCTGACGTCACACATGGGCTCCCCACACCGGCATCTGCCCTCACGTGGGCGGTGTCTTACGTCACCCATGCGCTGGAGAGCTCGAGCTTTATCGGTTTAACGGCTGGGCTACTAATCACGTGACGAGCCCCTTCCCCACCGCTGTCAACAGAGGATTCAGGAGCTGCGCTATTCCCATTGGTGCGAACGGATGTCAATCATTGGTTACAACCAGTCGTGGAGGCGGACCGGCCGAGAGGGCGTTACCCCCACTCACACCGTCGCTCGCACAAGAGTCAAACTCCTCATGAGAGCCGAACAAATCCCAAAGTAAATGTCCGCTTTCTGATTTATTTCCATTTCCCTCCGAGGGAAGTTGGGGCGTTTGTGAAGCGTCTCCTGCGGCCGGAGTCTGATGTATCGCTGAGAGGTAGGAGGAGACCGCTCGGCCCGTCGGTTTGATGCCGGTTCCCCGGGGAGGGAGAGGATGAAGACGGTGAGAGAGGGGGCGGACAGGATGTTTGTCCCGGTGGGGACAGGAGGGGCTCATCTGTGGAAATGTCTGAGCCCACGGTGGTGGCGATTCACCACATTGGGGGCAAACACCGGCAGACTGTTGTCCTGCGAGCGGGGCCAATGGTCCGGGCAAAGTGACAATTATTTGTGTTTTGTTGAGATTGTACCGGGAATATGGTGTAAAATCCCGCTCCCCACACTAACACGGGTCATACAGACCAAAGAACAAACTGCCGGAGGAACTCAGTGGGTCGGGCAGCATCTGTGGAGGGAAATGGACCGTCAACATTTCGGGCCGAGACCCTCCCTCTGGACTGAGAGTGGACGGGAAATAGTCCGAGAAAAGAGGTGAGGGGTGGGGATGGGGCAAGAGCTGGGGAGTGAGAGGTGGATCCAGGTGAGGGGGAGGTGGGAAGGTGGAAATAGTGACAGGGGTGGGAGGTGAGTGGTTGGGGCAACACGGGGCTGCAGAAGATGGAAATTAATTCCATAGAGGATTAACAAAGAGGTTAGAGAGTATTTGTTATAGAGAGTGCAATGAAGATTCACCTGGAGTGGTGGGGTCATCATATGAAGAAATATAAAATGTGATAACCCTTTCATTTAGAGAATCGAGGACTGAGAGGTGAACACATTGAAATGCACAACATCATTACCGGTTGAACCAGGGATCCCAGTCTCTGAAAAAGGGGGTGGACTGTCCGGGACTGAGATGAGGGAAAATGTCTCCACTCCGAGGGTGGTGAATGTCTGTAAATCCCCACCACAGAGGGTGGTGAAGATTGGGTGATCGTCCTCACATAAAACAGAGGCCGGCAGATGTGTGGTGACCGGAGGGATCGGGGAAATGAGGATCAGGCAGAAACATGTGGCTGAGATGGGAGAGCAGCCGCCATCTTGTTGATGGTTAGAGGGGCTGAATGGCCACCTCCTGCTGTTTCTCACTTGGTGTTTCAGTGTTCCTGTCCAGTGAGGCCGGAGGAATGTGAATAGAAATTAGTGTTTATAAACACAGACTGATTTAAATGAAACCTGCACATTTCCAGTTTGTGTCTGAAAAGTGTGTTTGATCGGGATGGGAATCGACCCCATAACTCTGTGACCTGGAGGTGGAGGGAAAGGGACGGGGAAGATATGGAGGGATATGTAACTATGCAATAATGTGGGAAATGCGGCGGATGGGTCGGGCAGCGGGTGAGGGGTGAGGAGCAGAGTCACCTGTTCAGGTGGGAGACCCTCCACCCGTCACCTGATCCCGTTTCCTGTTCACATTTCCCCGCAGATCTGCAGCATCTGCCGGTCACTGCTCAACGTGTCCGTGTAGCTTCATCTTCTGCCCATTCAGACAAGGCAGTGAGATCCGGATCTGTCACGTCCTCTCGTCGTGGGTGGACAATATGTTTTTATCTGCAATATTTTCAGCATGTTTCATTCCACTGTTTTTACCTGCTGAAGTGCAGCCAATGTTTCTGGATGTATGACCCATTTATGTGAGAATTTAGCCTTTTCTATTTATCTGAGCTTCTCATAAATGTGTAGTTTAGTTAAGCTTCACTCCAGAATTTGCAATGCAACAACCCAGTCAGTCAAATAGTTCCACACAATTAAAATAGTTTATTTTTATGTTGTACTACTTACATAATTTAACTGTTTAATATGTATGTTCTTATTTTAAATCACAATTGTTAAAATCTATTGTTATGAATTAGGTTCTACTGCTGCTGCAGAGACAATGAATTTCATGATATATGCCGGTGCTATTAAACCTGATTCTGATATTGATATGGGAGACCCACCACCAGTCACCTGATCCCAGTTACCGCAGATCGTAATGCGAGATTGAAGCCTTTTCCATTTATCTGCATTCCTCAGAAATTACAACAGTTAAGTTTCCTTCTGTGGTTCCAGAGCAGAAGCTCAGTCTGTCTAATATTTCCACACAATTAAAATGGGAATTTGTTTATTATCATCACATACTGAGCTACAGTGAAAATCTTGCCTGGCGTACCATCCACACAGATCAATACATTACTACAGTACATTGATCTGATATACGACAAAACAATAACTGTAACAAAGCATTATGGCTACAGAGAAAGTGCAGTGCAGATAGACATATGGTGCAGGGTCACATCGAGTTACATTGTGAGGTCGAGCCCATTTTATCATTCATTTGGCTTATAACCGCAGACAGGAAGCCGTCCTTGAGCCTGGTGGTACGCGCTTTAAGGCTTTTGTATCTCTTTCCCGATGAGGGAGCGGGTTTGCAGCAAGAATGTCCGGGTTGTGAGTATCGACAAGAAGCTCAGAGACCTCGGCCTTCACCCTGCCTTGTGTAGCTGGATCCTGGACTTCCTGTCAGATCGCCGGCAGGTGGTAAGAGTGGGCCCCCTCACCTCTGTCTCTCTGACCCTCAGGGCTCATACCCCACAGGGTTGTCTCCTTGGCCCCTCCTTTACTCTCTGTGCACCCATGACTTGTGTAGCCACCCACAGCTCCAATCTGCTAATTAAATTCACTGACGACCCTACATTGATTGGCCTAATCGCAAATAATAACTTTCAATCGATCAAATGCATCCTGACAAGGCTCGGTCCAGACAAACTTTTCAACCTTCTTTGTGTAAGTGAAAAGGGGGTTGGAGTACGGGATAGGAAGGGTTAAATGGTGTATGTGATCTGGAAAATATAGCAGGGGCGGGAACTAGACAACAGAACCGGGCACGGTTAGGGTGTTGCAACTGATTGCTCATCTCTCAGAACAGAAGCGCTGACTGACCTGTACCTCTGCACCTGAAGCTGTTGTGACCCTGATGAAATTGCTGACCACTAAACCGTCATAAGCGTGGACAGGGGAAACAGCTGCTAACTGAAACCTTTCTTTTGGATATAAATGTAACCTTGTACTCGTGCTGGGCAGAGCTGATTGCCAGACGCTGTAGAAGCGTATGGTGGTTACCTCTGCTCGGATCAGGTTGAATAAAGAATTGATCGTGGTCTCTGAGTGAATGGTGAATTGATAAGGACAACTTGGCGAGCCAGCCAGGAGTCCCAACGGGAGCCTCCAACGGCCCTGGTGTTAGTGAACTAGCGATCCACTGGACGCCGCTGAGACGGACGGGCCCACGGGGTGACTTTCCCCCGGTCCTCTCACGGTCTCCTTTGGCTGCTTGTTCCCCTCAGGGTTTCTGCTGAGCTGCTCAGCGGACTCCACGGACCACAGTCGGTAGAGGCCACGAGGGGAAGTGGTTTTAACGTTGACGGATTTCTGTATGAGAATCTGTATGAGAAATAGTGTCTGAGAAACGGGGAGTCGGGACTCCGAGACCAGGGGCCGACAGGCAGTGAAATAGTGTCTGAGAAACAGGGAGTCGGGGACTCCGAGACCAGGGGCCGACACGCAGTGAAATAGTGTCTGAGAAACAGGGAGTCGGGGATTCCGAGACCAGGGGCCGACACGCAGTGAAATAGTGTCTGAGAAACAGGGAGTCCGGGACTCCGGGGCCAGGGGCCGACACGCAGTGAAATAGTGTCTGAGAAACAGGGAGTCGGGAACTCCGAGACCAGGGGCCGACACGCAGTGAAATAGTGTCTGAGAAACAGGGAGTCGGGAACTCCGAGACCAGGGGCCGACACGCAGTGAAATAGTGTCTGAGAAACGGGGAGTCCGGGACTCCGGGGCCAGGGGCCGACACGCAGTGAAATAGTGTCTGAGAAACAGGGAGTCCGGGACTCCGGGGCCAGGGGCCGACACGCAGTGAAATAGTGTCTGAGAAACAGGGAGTCCGGGACTCCGAGACCAGGGGCCGACACGCAGTGAAATAGTGTCTGAGAAACAGAGAGTTCGGGACTCCGAGACCAGGGGCCGACACGCAGTGAAATAGTGTCTGAGAAACAGGGAGTCCGGGACTCCGGGGCCAGGGGCCGACACGCAGTGAAATAGTGTCTGAGAAACAGGGAGTCGGGGCTCCGAGACCAGGGGCCGACACGCACGATTTGTTTTGGAGGTCCAGGACCTCAATGAGGGGTTACAATCCCCGATGAAGTATTATGAGTATTAAAGCCTGCCGGTGCTAATAAATTTGCCAGCGGATCATTGGTAGTGACCTATTACATTTTTCTTTGAGTGTGTTACAGCAAATTGGTCAGCGGGTTAGTGGCAATATCCTATTACATTTTGAAGCTGGTAACCATTCTAATTGACGTAGGAGGGGATGGGGTGTGTAGATTAAATTGATCAGCACAGGGCAGAGCAGACGTTTGGCCAAACACAGGGGAAGTGGCTCTCCCCTGCAGTCCATCCGGATGCTGTAGAAACGTTTTAGGTACACTTGTGAACTAGTGGAAATCTCGCTTTTCTACGACTGACTGAGTTGGGGTCGCCTCGCTCACGAGTACTGCAGTAAAAGATTCGGGGAGGGACGGGTGATATTTCACTGAAACTGCATCCAGCCTTAGACCGGTTGTCAAGAGGGGAAATCCCCCACGCGAAGGTCAGGACCTTGAAGTGGATTCGGGAGTAAAGTGATAAACATGGGTCAGACTTTGGATAAGGGGGACATTACCACGCCACTCGGAAAGATGTGTAAGGAAAATCCGGAGCTAGAAAAGAACCTAAGACGTCTTAGTGCGCGCTTAAATAAAAGATTGGTGGTGGGGGTGGAAATTGGCCTTTGGGGGGAACTTGGGACCTGGACAAATGCAAAAAAAACAGAGACTGAAGTCTGGAAGCAAAATTGCTCTCAATAATGGAAAGATTTGATTACAATGTGGGTAAAAGTAGCGGACAGATTAAATGAGCGTTCCAGACAGACATCCTGGGAAGAAAATGCCAAAAAACGAAACATCCCTATTACCGATGATCAGGGCCAGGTCCGACCATATGTGGTTGTAAAGGCCTTATGTGAATTATTTGATAAACAAAAAATTAAATCAACCGGGAAAGATGCACCTTTGGATATGTCAGGACTGCAGATTTCATTTGACACCGTCGAAGAAACCGACAATGAGGATGTAACAGTTCCTTCAGCCCCCTGCAGGAATCCCACTCCCTCCCCCACCTGGTTTACCAAATCCTTCAGGTCAGGTCTCGAAACCACCCCCTATTCTCCTACCCCAACATCAGCCCCCGTGACGGCCCCCGTCCCGGCATCCTCCATACTTCCCGGGACTATTACTGATGGTGGATCAGGTACCCCACAATTTTCGGACTACATTGCTACCCGAACTCACTGGCGGACCACACAGCTTCCAGTCCCAAAGCCCCAGCCGAAGCGCAACGCGGTGGCTCGCCCAACTGACGGACTGTTGGGCCATGGTCCCACCCTAGATCCCCAGGACCCTGATGATCCAGACCCCAACTCTAATTTTGATCATGTGTCCGAGACTGACTGGCCTCCGTGACCCGACAGTTCCCATTTCGGACTGTGCCTAATCCCCAGGCAGGCCAGCATAATCAGGGACCAACTATTGAGGTACACACTCCTTGGAAGCCTCGGGAAATGGCCATGATAATGCAAGGGGACCCCGACAAAAAGACCGATCCCGAAGGGTTCATAGATCACCTACTACGCGTAATCCGAATCTATCAGGCTGCTCCCCAGGACCTTTATTGCCTCTGTCACATGGCCCTTAATCCTGTGGAACAGGAGAAATGGCGTTAGGCCCAAGGGGGCCATGCAGATTGGGCGGCTTTTAGTGCCGCTTTCCCCCAGGGCCCGGACCAGATCCAACGCATTGGAGACACCCTGAGAAGGGCCTTGTCCCAACCAATGGATCTCATCAGAGTATTGAATTGTAAACCTCGGAAAGACGAGGACGGTCCCGAGTTTTTTGACAGGTTTGCTTCCATTTACGCCACGTATGCCGGGTATCCCAACTTTGGTCAGGGAAACGATTCCCCCACTTTAATGCCCTCCTTATGCAGTGCCTGCCGGAGGAGGTCTGTCTGAATGATCTCCGGCCACCGGTGGCCGCTGCTGGGACCTCCCGCCACCGGTGGCGCAGCATGGACCTCCGGCAACTGGTTGCGCGGCATGGACCTCCGGCACCGGTGGCGCTGCATGGACCTCCAGCCACTGGTGGGATGAGCAGACCTCCGGCCACCGGAGGTGCTGCGGAGAACCTCCCGCTAAACGCATGCGCAGTTGCCGGTGTGTGCCGTTCGGGCGGCGGTGAGTAAGATTTCCTCATGGTTGTGTAAATCTGGGTTAGGGCATTGAGAAAGGAGCACTATTCTGCCGGACGGCCGGAGCAGGGGTGCAGTGGCAATTTTTTTAGGTGCCGGAGCTGTAAGAGGGGCGATTGATAAGTTCGTGGCCTAAGTTAGAAGGCCTAAAGTTATACAGCTCTCGTTACATGCACGTGTAGTTCAACTCTTTGAGTGATTAGGCAGAAAGTTTGGAGTTAATAACTTTTGTGGTATTTCTGTTTCAGATAATTGAAAAATGCTAGGTTTTCTAAAATTGGCGCCTTCCACCTTAGGCCACGAACTTACCAATCACCCCTCGGCATTTCAGCAAAGATCAGCTTTATGTATGAGGAGCATTTGATGGTTCTGGACCTGTGCTCAATGGAGTTCAGAGGGACAGTGGGGGTGGTGGGGGGGGGATGTATGGTTAAGTAAACCCACCGAATGCTGAAAAGCCTGGATACAGTGGACATGGAGAGGATGTTTCCATTAGATAGAGAGTCTGTAATCTCACAGTACAGTCTCAGAATAAAGATGCTTCCCTTAAAAACTCAGATGAGAAAAAAAAATTGGGGAAAATATGTCTGATCTGTGGAACTTGTTGCCGCAGAGATTAGTTGAAGCTGCCATTTGGGTATATTTATGACAGAAATTAATATGTTCATGATTGCTAAGTAGCTTCAGGGTTACAGGAGGAAGGCAGGAATATGGTGTTGGAATAAAACTCAGCTATGGTTGAGTGATGGGGCAGACCAGATGGATCGAATCACCTAATTCTGTTCCTGTGTCTCATGTCTTACCATGACTGACTGATGGCTCCTCCTTATCCCATATCGTTTTGTGACGTGTGAGGGACAATAAAAGATTGTTCACTGAGATGATTATATTTGCCTTCAACGTTTAAATTTCAGTGAGTTTTGTTCTTAGAAACATGAAGCAGATATGTTTGGTTCTCCTTTTTATTGTTAATGGGCTTCATTACATGTTAAAGTTAGACCTGCGGTGAGAGATTTATTGGAAGAAAAACCCCAAATGGAAGCAAACCACGACTGAAGACGAGGGAACAGCAACAAGTGAACCAGCCCGAGGATTGAGAGCATCAACTGGAGAGAACTCATCTGACTCGGAGATTCCAGTGATTCAGTCAGGAGAAAGTTTGGTGAGTCTTATTTACTCAAACACTAGTCCTTTAGACATTACATATCTGTACAAGAGAAGGTAGGAAGCAGTTGGGGTGAGACTGAATGTGCCCAGAAGAGCCAGTTATGCCTCTGTCAGACCCAGCTGCAATCACTCCAGGTCTGGTAATGTGCTTCCAGCAGCCCAGCCCTTTAAAACCACTCCTATTCTGTGGAAGTCGAATCCAGATAAAGTCACTCAGAGACCGTTTAAGTACAAACTCTTTATTCCAAGCACCCGGGGCTTACTCAGTCTATGACTGTTCCCGCCCAATCCACTAACTGACTAACAATTCCCCTTACACCACAGATATATCCGTCCAGATACCCCCCACACAAGACAGGCTGGAGCCAAAGTTATTTACTACATGACAGCCCCTAAAGACAAATTACAAAATAGTCATAATGGCTTCCACACATAGAACAGACTGAAGCTGTCCTATCTCTACACATGAGTGCACAGGGAGATAAGCATCCTGAAACCCTAGCTAGCGACCCTCAAGAAGAAATATGGCTCAGCATGGCTCAGCACATCTGTTGATCATCAGCAGTTTCTTTCAGAAAAACAGGCTGCTATTGTTTAACGAAGTGTTAACCCTTTTACATACTTTATCATTCCCTCCTTTTGATTATTACTTGATCTACAAAGCAGTAATTTTTTACAGAGAAAGCAACAACGGTAATGATAACAATCATATGTACAACTATTCGGCCATAATGCAATATAATGCCCCACATATTACTGAACAGGCCTTCGAAGACCACCATTTCGACCCTTTGGTGAACCCATGTAAATCCTGCCCTACTTTCTTGATGCTGTCAGTCTCCTTGGCAGTGTGCTTGGAGAGGGATGTAATGTTAGTAGAGTCATCAGGGATATAGGTGCAGCATTCTGTGTCAATAATAGCACAGGTTCCCCCTTTCTCAGCCAGGATAAAATCTGAAGCCATACGATTCTGTGGGATTGTTTGCCGGATTGCAATCATTTCAGTGGATATTTCTGTTACTTGGGCCTGTGATTCTGTCAGAGCCCCTGCAGTATTGTGGCCAGCTCCTCAAGTGCTGTAGCCAAATTGATTATCTCTCGTGAATTCCTGGCTACTCCATCGGAGAGAAAAGCGATCATCCAAAATCGCTCAGTCTCAGCTTCTCCGCTGCTGGGCACCTGCAAGTATGGCCAGGATGCATATTTCCCAGTATAGGAAGTTCTGTTTGAGAGATACCATCCCTCAGAACACTGACAGCCACAGTTATCTCTGACTGGGCCACAGTTCCTCACCTCACTTCCCTGGGTGTTATTTGAGAAAGCTCAGGCTGAGAGTTCCTCACTCTGGTTCAGTGGGATTACTGTTGCGTAACCGGCAACAATGAATATTTACCGAGACAGGTTTTATAAAAACAACCAAACATTTATTAAACACGTATAAACGATAAGGAGGTAAAAACAAAGGAAAACTTTAACTGGAGGTTAACAGGTACGCAGTTGTTCACCAGCTCGCCACTCGACTCTGGTTCTTAAAGTGTTAAATGCTGAAAACAGTTCTTAAATCGATACAGTCAGGTACAGTTCTTAAAACGATAATTTCGAAAGTCCAACAGTTTTACACATTCAGTTGGGAGAGACTTCTCTGGAGAACGATTTCTTCACCGACGCACCTTTACTGCCGGTTCTGTCCACAGGATTCCCGATGCCAAAAATAAACAGTTTAAATCAACTGACCTCAAATTCCTTTTAGAGAGAGAGAGAGCGTTTGTGCATGAACTCATTGCGCTATTGCAAGAGTTATCTCAATGCAGGTTCTCTCCAACGAAGACTCAATAAGGTCGATTCTTTATTAAACTGCCAACCAATGCCGACTTCTCTCGATCCTTCACTTAGATGAATTCTTCACTCTTCCTTCAAAACTGTCAGAATTGAGTAAATTGGCACTTCCAGCCACAAATTCCCAGCTCAAATACAATATCTTGTAAGAGAACACACCTTCTGTTTTAAAAATGAAACTGCGTCACAAAAACAAACACGTAACAGAAACGGAGGCACAACACATTCTACCTGGAAATCCACAAACTCAAAAACCCACTGCGTCACCTGAGTCAACCCTTATTTCGTCACGGGGCACATGTCATCACCTGACCTCACATCGGCGGGAAAATCACATCAGGTGACCTCCAAAAGACCATTACCGCATTCTCACAAAAAACACAGATCTCCTTAAGCATGTAACATTACTGACATTGGAATCATAGTTTTACCATGCTGGGGAATTTCACCACAAACCCGGCAGGCCCCTAGTTCTGCCTGTGTGACAGAAAGGTGTTAACATGGGGGCCCCCGGATGCTGGGGTGAGCCCTCTCAAAGACATAAACACGAACACCACTATCAACCAATACATTTTCCTTTAGTCGAGAGAGTCCTTCTACTCAGTTCCTTCAGTAACAGGTTTGTTGTCTGTTCGATGTATCCACCGAGATTGCCCCTTCAGTTTCACAGCCGTGGGAGTGGTCAGTAACTCCTGATATGGTCCTCTCCACCGAGGTCTGAGTTTCCCTCAATCCCAGTTCTTGATCAGGACAAAATTCCCAGGTTCTATGGTGGGATAGTCACTCCTCTCTGCGGGGCAGTTCTCTTCCTTGTAAGCATGTCATACCTGTGAATGTAATGCTTGGAGAATTTTGGTTCGTTGGCATATGTATTTCCCCATCTCTTCCCCTAGGGTATGCATATCCAATTTTGCTGGTAGACTTTCTGGGAGCAATGGTACACAAGGTCTTGGTCCCCAGGGTGTCCTCATGGGCCGTCCATAAATGATTTCAGCTGGTGACAACCCTGTTTTCCCCTGTGGGGTAACCCTCATGTGGATTAGGGCCAGCTTCAACCAAGTGAGTCCAGTCTCTGCTGTTAGTTCGGCCAATTTACTCTTCAGAGTGCCATTGGCAGTTTCCACTATGCCAGCGGCCTGTGGGTGGTGTACACAGTGGAATTGTTGCTTGATAGCTAGTTTGTTACAGACCCCTTTGTTTACTTTCACCACTAAGTGTGGCCCATTGTCAGAGCTCAGCATCTCTGGCAGGCCGTACTTGGGAATTATTTCCTGTAATAATACCTTCACAACAGTCATAGCAGTATTATTGGTAGTTGGAACAGCTTCAATCCATCTATTAAACAAGTCTATAATAACTATGCAGTATCTATAGCAATGCACTCTAGGCAATTCAATAAAATCAACTTGTAGACGTGAAAAAGGTTCACCTGTCAAGGGAGACGTACCCGGTGTACAGGGTACAGGTTACCAACCCTTCCCTCCTTTTTGGGGTGTGTACAATATTGGTAAAAACTGTGCAGGAACACAAACCTGTCCCACTGGGGTGATCCAAAAACCTATATCGGGGTCTTTCTGGCATCCCATCTGGGACACAGTTTGCGTTCCTCCTCAGAGGCATCCCCCTGAAAAGTATGTACCTCCCGCATGTCTAGCAAATCCATTCTGCTTAAGTCACAGAAGGTTGCTTGAAGGAAACCCGAGGGAACTACAACTACTAAGGGTTCGACCGCACTTTTGGCTGTCTTATCCGCTAAAACATTGCCTGTAGTGACCCGGTCGGACATGCGGGTGTGGGCCGCACATTTAATAATAGACAAGACTCGAGATAGCTGTAGAGCGGTGAGTAAGTTGTTTACAAAGGTGGCATTACTAATGGGGTGGTCAGAGGCAGTCAGGAATCCCCATGTTCCCAGAGGACCCCGTAGTCATAGAAACATAGAAAATAGGTGCAGGAGTAGGCCATTCGGCCCTTCAAGCCTGCACCGCCATTCAGTATGATCATGGCTTATTATCCAACTCAGAACCCTGTACCAGCCTTCCCTCCATACCCCCTGATCCCTTTAGCCACAAGGGCCATATCTAACTTCCTCTTAAATATAGCCAATGAACTGGCCTCAACTGTTTCCTGTGGCAGAGAATTCCACAGATTTGATCACACTTCACTCAGAAGTCAGTGTGAGTGTCGAAATAGTTTCCAGAGCAAGTGGTGGATGCAGATTCAGTTGCAGCGTTTAAGAGACGTGGATAGGTGCATGGATGCGAGGGCTATAATCGGATCCGGTGCTGGTGCAGGTCGATTACACTAGCCAGTAAACATATCGTCACAGTTCGGAAGAGCCAACTTGTCTGCTTATGTGAGTAGTCTTCAACAACTCTGCATCCTATCCTGAAGGATCCTCTCCAGTAACTTGCGTACAGCAGACGTGAGGCCAGCGAGTCTATTGTTTTCCGGGATTATCCATTCCGATTAAATAATGGAATAACATTGATCATCGTCTTATTTCTGATCTGCTTGTGCCTAGAGATAACACAAGTATGTTGGTCACGTCCCCAGTAATCTCATCCTCTGACGCTATCAATATTCTGCAGCACAACCCTGTCATGGTTTGGTTAATTATCCACTTTACTGCTCTTTTAGAGAGCGAACACTACCTCCTTTGTCATCCTGTACTCACAGAGGTTTAAAAGACGTGATGGATTAAGCGCAGGGTAGGGAAGTCTGAGTTATTCATTCTTACAGCGGGGAAAGAGGCCTTCAGCCTCCGCGCCCATGCGACTAACACGTATATCCAGGTTAATTCGTCTCCCAGATCAGGCGGGACAAATGCAGGTCGATGGTACTATCTTGATGGACACCTGGTCGGCATGGAAGGAGTGAATCGATGGCCCTTTGTCAATGCTGTAATGGAAGTGCCTCGGCCGAAACATCGATGCTAGTCTCTCAATAGCTGCTGCGTGATCTGCTCGGATTCTTGAAGTGTTTTCAATTCAGTTCCGGATAGGATTTATTTCAATGGATGCATTGTTCGCGAAGACTACAGAGGAAATTCACCAGGAATAGGGAGGCGTGTGTCACAGTGCAACAGAGCCTGTCCGCTAGAAAACTCAGATGAGCAACTTGCCCAAAATGTCCTTCTTCAACATTTCCCTATCGTTCCGCGGTACCGGACAATACCACGTACCCAGCGACATACCAGGAAGCACCACACCGTATAGACAAAGGCACTATCTACTTAGCGGGGATGAGGGGAGGTGGGGTGACTTGGGCCATAGAAATGGTAGTAACCACCTCGAGCTAGGAAACTTGTTATTTCTGGTGGATCGTCAGTGATGATGGCAGACGGAAACTATATGACATCTTGTTGGCAGCCTTCTCCACTGAAAACGATCCCACGAGCAGCGGTGCCAATCTGCGGCTCTCAACTTTCCGGAAAAGATCCCATGATGCCAACAAGACCTCATCTCTTGGTAGGAACCGGGCATGTTGTCTCTGGGCGTGCAGCAAAGAAGCCCTTGCTCGTCCCCAGGAGTGCTTGTAGCTCTGGCTCAGCTGTTCAGCAGCAGGGACTCCTACGTCAATCTCTTAACCAGCAAGGAGCGGGGGCTCAGTTCGTGCCTGTCGTTGAAAGGGAGACCTACTCGTGGAGTCAGACTGGTAGTCATTGAGGCCGAAATTTGGCCAAAACAATTGTGAGCTCCGGAGCGTATGGTTGGAAGAGTAAAGTTAGCGCAGGCTTGACTCCCACTCCTGTTTATCTCTCCCAGTGTGACCATTGGATTGAGTCTGAAAACCAGACGAGAGGTTGGCCGTGGCGCATGCAAGACAGCAGAAAACCTTCCAAAGGCGGGAAGTGAACGGTGGTCCAAGATCAGTCGCGATGACAGCCGATGGGAGATTGGTGAGAGTTGGCTGGTCAAAGGCAGTGGACATAACAGACACGCAGGACGCTGGCGTGATGTTTTGTTCCGATTGCAGGTGGGCGAAGCACTTTCAATAACTCCAAAAAACTGAAGTTTGGTAAAATACTGAAAGGCTTTTATTCGCTGTACAATACGACTTCCATGATGAGTGTCTGCCCCTGGATTGAGGGGGAGGGGCAAGGCGAAATCACCTTTATACAGGATCTGTGGGAGGAGCCACAGGGGTAGTCAGTAGAGGGGCGTGTCCAGACAGTTAACCCAGTTACAACATATATACATGGTTTGCCACATTCACCCCTCCTTTTTAAAAAAAAAAAGAGTTCCGCGGGTTGAAGTGACTGACAATATTTGAAACAAGTATATTTACAGGTCAAGTCTATCAGGCTGTCGAGTCCGTTGCTGTGATCTACATAGCACCAGTGGTTGTTGCATTGGTGACGGCGGTTGTGCTGGCTCCGGCCTGTCCTGAGGTGCCAGCACGTTAGGCGTTGTTAATCCCTCTTCTGTGTGCGTCGCGCCCGCTATGGGAGTGTCGTGTGGTGCCTGTGTAGGGCTTGGAGTGCGCGGTGTCTCGTGGATACATACATCGCTGGGTACGGGGTCAATGGTCACTACAGAGTGTTCAGGGTAGGGGCCCGGTTGCTCCTGCGGGCGCCAGGTCGCGGATGGAGACCGTGTCCTCCCGTAAAACCACATAGGCATACTGAGGGTTCGCATGAAGTAAGTGAGCCCTCTCGACTATCGGGGAGTATTTATTGCTCCTCACATGTTTCCGGAGCAGCACTGGCCCCGGGGACGTCAGCCAAGTTGGTAGGGTGGACCCAGTGGTCGACTTTCTGGGAAAAAGAAAGAACCGCTCATGACGGGTGTCATTGGTGGCCATGCATAACGGAGAGGATGGAGTGGACTGCCTCGGGAGGACCTCCTGCCAGCGGGAGACTGGCAGTCCCTTTGATCTAAGGGTTAAGAGTGTGTCTTTCCACACCGTGCCATTCTCCTTCTCTACCTGTCCATTCCCCCGGGGATTATAGCTCGTGGTTCTACTAGTTACAATTCTCCTAGCCAGTAGGTATTGGCGCAGCTCGTCACTCATAAACAAGGACCCTCTGTCACTGTGGATATAGCACGGGTATCCGAACAGAGTGAAGAGCTTACGCAGGGCTTTTATAACTGAAGTGGTAGTGGTGTCGGGGCAGGGGATGGCCAAGGTGAACCACGAGTACTCGTCGATAACGTTAAGGAAGTACACATTGCGGTCGGTGGAGGGAAGGGGGTCCTTAAAGTCAACACTCAGTCGCTCAAAGGGGCGGGTGGCCTTGATGAGTTATGCCTTTTCGGGTCGGTAGAAGTGCGGTTTGCACTCTGCGCAGACTTGGCAGTCCCTGGTCATCGTCCTGATCTCCTCAAGGGAGTAATGCAGGTTCCGGGCTTTCACGAAGTGGAAAAGCCGGGTGACCCCCGGGTGGCAAAGATCTTCATGTAGGGTGTATAGCCGGTCGATCTGTGCGCTGGCACATGTTCCCCGGGATAGAGCATCGGAGGGCTCGTTGAGCTTCCCAGGCCTCTACATGGTGTCATAGTGGTAGGTGGAGAGTTCGATTCTCCACCTCAGAATTTTAACATTTTTGATTTTGCCCCGCTGTTGGTTATTAAACATGAATGCGACTGAGCGCTGGTCAGTCAGCAGGGTGAACTTTTTGCCGGCGAGATAGTGCTTCCAGTGCCTAATAGCTTCCACTATGGCCTGGGCCACATTCTCCACTGCGGAGTGCCGAAGTTCAGGACCTTGAAGGGTACGGGAGAAGAACGCCACTTGTCTTCCTGCCTGGTTGAGGTTAGTGGCCAGTGCGAAGTCGGAAGCGTCACCCTCTACTTGGAAGGGAATGGCCTCATCCACCGCATGCATTGCTGCTTTGGCAATGTCCCCTGTCCTCGGCTGACAGGGGGAATGTGGTGGACTTGACCAGGGGGAGGACCTTGTCTGCGTAGTTAGAGACCCATTGGGCATAATATGAAAAGAAGCCCAGGCCCCTTTAGAGGGGTCTGAGGGTGTTGAGAAGAGGGAGTTCCAACAGCTCGTCAGATATGCGATGAAATTGATCAGTTTGTCTGATGGTCAGAGACGGACAAACAAGGATAATTATCGTCCATGGATGACAAGGGCTGGGAGATTCACACAGAGTGACGGCGTTCTCGTGATGTAGAGAAGAACAAGAAAACGGATGTTCAAACAACAATAACGTTTTCAGATGCCGGTTGATAACGTGGTGTTGAACATGTTCCGATTGTTTGCCTTCACTGACCGGAAAGGTCAAGACATAATCATATATAATATTTCACAAGCAAGGGAAATTCTGCAGATGCTGGAAATGCAAGCAACGCAAACAAAATTGCATATGTAATAATTGTCTGATTAGAGATCTTAACGTTCCTCTTGTGAATGTAATGGAGCCGATGCACAGGGGTTTCACCAGGAAGGGCCGAGCATGGGACATTGCAGATATCAGTGAAGGAACTGTCATCCTCTACTTGATGCGGAGGAGGAAGTGATGCTTCAGACATAAGTTCAAAAAGTATTAGCGAGGTACATGTGTTTAGAACGTTACGTACCCCGTAACGGGTTAAAGAACCAGTAGGAATGGAGCACACCTGGGGTCTGGTTTTGCTCTATACTGACACTATTTTCATTAGTATCTCCGCAATGCAGTCATATAGAACTAGTTAAATCGAACAGGTTAGTAGAGCTTATGCGCATATAGGTGTGGAAATATAAAACCCAAACTTCTTCAAGCTTAGCTGGTAAGTGATACTGTCTTACGATAGTAGGTAAACAAAGTCAGTTCAGTTGGTGTTCTTGAGTTGAGTTGAGTAGAATTGAGGGGAGAGAGAGGTGGTTTGTTGTTCACGTAAGCTGCTGACGTCGATTCTTCCCGTTGTCCTCTGAAACTTCCAAGTTAGCCAACCTTGACCAATTTAAGAGCACCGTCTTCAAGTGATAATCTACCAACTAAGGCAAGGGTAAGAAACACCGGTAGACTCCAAAGGGTCGCTCTTTCACGCACTAATAAATATAGATCGATACCACTTAATCGATCCTCAGTCCCACACTCGTGGGCACCTGAAAGTGTAGTGGTAATTTCACAACACCTTAGTGCGTCTACGCGTCCCTTCTTCTGTGCGTCCTGTGAAACAAGCAACTACGCTGGTTTAAATACTGTTGCGCTGAGCACCGGCTGTCCATCCAGTAGCTCGTCCTCTCTCTCTCTCTCTTTGTAGGCTCTCAGAAGCTGGCAGTATCCTTGCAGAAATCCCAAACAAACTGTGCAGTAACCGCCCCCCCCTCTCTCTCTGTAACAAGTTGTTTGTGCTGTACAGCTTTCTCTTTCCGATAGGCAGGGTTCTTAAAGGCACAGTCTATAATGAATAACTTAGGATCTCATCACAAGTATTGCAAAAATTTCTCTAAAGCGATGGACGTAGATTTAGTGGAAGTGTAATTTTCAGACTATGTTCGGGTAATGTGTTGACTTTCTTTGTTTCATTCTGACGAAATGCAACGACGCGACGATTTAATTGCACATTTGCCGGCCGAGGTTAATGAGTTGGGCTGCTCAATACTTGTCCAAACGATTAATCCCGATTTCCTGCTTAATGTTGAATCCACTGACATCAGGTTTTTAATCTCCGTCTGCGTCCTGCTCCACTGCCACAGTGAGGAACAGCATAAATGGAAGTAACGGCACTTCGTCCTCACCTTGAATATTGCTGTTGCCTCGATTGGGAAAGAACTGTGGGTTTTTGTTTTTGCACCGACTGAATTGCCCTCTCGTTTTATGGTGAATCCTGTCATGGTCTTGTCCGTGAAGTCCACATTCCAGTTCACGGTCCGGTCCGTCGGCTCCTTAATCCGGGTTTTCCCGTTTTCCCTTGTTCTATTTTGTGCCTTTATTGAGACACCTGATTTTAGTTTGGGCTGGCACATAAATATCTCTACAAATACCCTGCTGGACTGTTTCCTTCCCTTCTGCTTCCTTCTGAACCTCTACTGGCAACCTTCTCAGCATCCTCATCAAGTTCAGCCGCCGGACTGAGACCGAAGCCTTGCCACGCTAGAGAATGAACTATCTATCGTTGAGTTTGGAACTGCCTCCTTGTGTCCCCGTGTTTAGTGTCCGTGTTCTGTGTACGAGTCCCTGTACTACGTCCTGTGCTCCCCAAGGAGGGGTCCCATGTCTGTGTTCTGTTGTCCTGTGCTCAGGTCCAAGGCTCTGTGTTCCTGTGTTCCAAGACCAAGTCCAGGCGCAGTGTTTTAGTCCATTACAAATCTGAGCACCGGGTACTCGCCCAGCCCAGGGGAACCTCGCCCAGCCCAAGAATACCTCGCCAAGTCCGGTGCTGGAGAATCCTCGTCCCGTGCTCGATCGTCCCCATCCGTATCCTCGGCTGTCATCCCAGCCCTGCGTCCGATTAAGGGTTCCGGCCCTGCATCGTAGAAAGTTTCCTGGCCCTGCGTCCCAGAAGGGGTCCAGGGCTCCGTACCCAAGAGCCTAACCAAGCCGAGTCCAAGCGCCGAGCCAAACCGAGTACAAAAGCCTGGTCCTGCCCTGGAGGAACCTCGTCCTGCCGCGCAGCTTCTACTTCCAGCGCTAGAGGTTCCTTGTCTTGTCCTTGCCAAGGTCCTAGTCCCCAGTCTTCGCCAGGATCCTAGTCACGAGTCCTTGCCAAGATCCTAGTCCCGAGTCCTTGCCAAGATCCTAGTGCCGAGCCTTTGCCAGGATCCTAGTCCCGAGTCCTTGCCAATATCCGAGTTCCGACTCCTCGCCTAGAGCTGGGTTCCAATCCGAGTCAAGACCAGGTTCAAAGTCCCAACCAAGACCAGGTTTCGTGTCCTTGTCCAGACTCTGGTTCCGGATTTCCGAGTTCCTAGTCCAGGATCATTGTTCCTAATTCCATGTCCGGGTCACGTGCTTCTAACCCAGGCCCTGAATCTTCGTCTCGTCCAGGGCCTGGGTCAATGTCCTGCGACGTTTCTTCCCTTGCTATCTTGATAAACCAAGTCCTGTTCCGAGAACTTCAGGATCTGTGCCTTACTTTTGGGTCCGCCACCAGCGTGCCTTATAGCAGAACAGTCCAGTCAAATATGGACCCAGCGACACAGACACTGTTGTTTAACTCTCGCCATTCAGGGTTCCCTCCTGTTGAATGTCGCCCTACCCGGCTGTGTGGTCCCTAATCTGGGAAGGCCTTCTGGGTCGCCAGGAGGCTCCCATAGGGTGGCGGGGGGTGGGGGGTTACTGTCTTGATCCGGTCTGTGAAGTCCGCATTCCAGTTCACGGTTCGGTCCGTTGATTCCCTATTCCGGGTTTTCCAATTTTCCCTTGTTCCATTGGGTGCCTTAATTGAGGCACCTGATTTTCGTCTGGTCTGGCACATAAACAGTTCTACAAATACCCTGCTGGACTGTTCCTTTCCCTTCTGCTTCCTTCTGAACTTCCACCTGCAACCTCGTCAGGATCCCCATCAAGTTCAGCCGCCGGACTGAGACCGGTCTCTTGCCACGCCAATAGAGTGAACTATCTATCGCTGAGTTCGGAACTGTCTCCTTGTGTCCCGGTGTTTAGTGTCCGTGTTCTGTGTACGAGTCCCGGCCCTGCGTCCTGTGCTCCCTAAGGACGGGTCCCTGCTCCATGTTCTGTGTTCCTGTGCTCAAATCCAAGGCACTGTGTTCCTGTGTTCCAAAGCCAAGTCCAGGCACCGCGTTCCAACCCTGTATAAAGCTGAGACTCGTCTCCTCGCCCAGACCGGTGCTGGAGATTCCTCGTCCTTCCCTGGAGATTCCTCGTCCTGTGCTTCACCGTCCCCGTCTGTATCCTCGGCAGCTTAAGTCCTCAGGGATCTTGACATCCATGACCTTGAAACTGCTCACCGTCTTCACTTCTGATCCCTCTGAGCATTGGTATGTGTTACTTCGTCTTATCCTTCCTGAAGTCCTCAATCAGTTCTTCCGTCTTACTAACGTTCACCGCAAGGTTGTTGTTGCGACACCACTCCACCAGTTGACATATTTCGCTCCTGTACGACCCCTCGTCTCCATCTGAGATTCTACAAACAATGTTTGCATCATCAACAGATTTATAGGTGGTATTTGATATGCACATTTGATGATTCGATATGCACATGGATGTAAGGAAATCGAGGGATATGGGAAAGAGGGATTCGAGTTTGAATGTTTTTGACTTGTTTTTTACTTAGTACGGTAATCCATTATGGGCCAAACGGCCTTTCATGTATATTTCAATGCTGTATGATCTATGATATATGAATTCCTTCTAATTTTCTTTCTAGATATTTAAAAGCACGTGTTTGCAGCGCTGGGCTCTAGTGGCGCAATCGGTTAGCGCGCGGTACTTATATGGCAGTACACGGCGGAGAAATGCCGAGGCTGTGAGTTCGAGCCTCAACTAGAGCACTTGTGATTTTAATGCTTGCAACGCCCAGGTGACTGGGCGTTCCTCAAGCTGAGCATTCAACTGATATGTTACATTTAATTGTGTGCCTTCAAGACACCCTGCTTATTATTTTATGTAACTTCGAGGCGATGCGCCTTTGATTTTGATCTGAGCAAAGAGAGCGTGAGCTTACAAGCGCTGCAGGAGACCTTCCCTTATTCACTAAAAGGCATGTGCCCGCGGGGCTACAAGCATTCTCCCTGTTTGGTTCTTTCGTTCAACACGCGTAGCCTCACTTCCCTTTGCTGAACGTGTCTGAACAGGTGGTTTCTTTGTTGAATCAAGGCATCACGTGTCCCCCACATTCCAGTCTTCTCAATCCAATTAACTAAAAGCTGAAGCAACGAACCAGACCTTTCCTGAAGCCATGTTTCAAAAACACTCTAACTGCACCTCAAGCAACACACATGAAAGTTGCTGGTGAACGCAGCAGGCCAGGCAGCATCTCTAGGAAGGGGTACAGTCGACGTTTCAGGCCGAGACCCTTCGTCAGGAATAACAGTTAGTCCTGATGAAGGGTCTTGGCCCGAAACGTTGACTGTTCGTTTCCACCGATGCTGCCCGACCGGCTGAGTTCCTCCAGCGTGTTGTGAGTGTGCAAAAGAGATATTAATCGTAGCCTCAATGACCGTAAATGGTATCAAGATGCTGACATCTCAAACCTCATATATCAAAATTAAGATGCATTAATTCAAGAAAGAACTATATATTAATTTGCACATGTCCCGTGTTCACCAATCCTCTGTTAAAGAGAGGACAACACCCCCGATTCTACTGACGTGCTGAGATTTCGTTTCCAATGGTATGATCCTTCCGGCTCGAATGTGTTCCCTCCACTGCGACCTTTGATGCAATCGACTTGGCACTCCGTTCCTGAAGGCTGTTGTAACCAATATAATTCACGATCACAATAGGTCGTTTAATTGGCCGTTGATGTCCGGGTCTGCTTGCGATCCGACGGATCGGATTGGAACATGAGCAGTATTGAAATATCAGTGTGATGGCTTGTCTGGTGTGAGGGTGGACTCGGTGGATGTATTTGACGTGATCCATTACTCTACAGCTGGCATCATCCCACAAGTAATTCTGGCTGGTAACACTTCCTGCTGTCCATAAATGTATCGGCACATGGTTCAGTCACTGACTTTAATTAATTTATAATCCGCGGTGAAGAGAACGGACGAGACAGACAGCGGTGAGAAATTTGAAAGGCGCCGTTCAATTTAGCTCGTGGGCTGCAGCGCCACCGTGTGGACACCGGTGGAAGCGAGAGTACCGAAGATGTTTTAATTTTTGCTTTACAAATGCAAGCAGTTCTGCTACCTGTTACATGTCGCACCTTGACCAACACTCCACAGAAGCGTACTGTATGCATGTCACTGTATATATCATATAAATTTAATACTTGTTGGAACGTGTGGTGGAGCATTTGAACATTGAGTCCGAAATGTGCGATGAGGAAGTGCATTCTGGGTCCTGCAATCTCGGTCATCTACGAACCCGCTTACGTTTATATCTGTTCATGTTCTCCTGTAAATTATATTTATATATTTAAAATTCAGCTTTCTGTAATTTACCTTTCTCAGGTTTGAAATATAATGTGCTGCCGCTGGAAAGGCGAATGTCCATAGTATTTACACCCTGGATGTCAATGACAAAAAAAAAAAACAACTTGAACGCGAACTAACAAGTTGAGTCTCAAGTTCACCCCAAACACTGGAGTCCAAATATGCTTCTGCCCAGGACTGAACCGGGGACTCCACTGTGCAGGATTTATCTCATTTTGGGCGGAGTTATTTCCACATTCCATTCACGTAATAAATGCTGATTCGCTGGCGTCGATTAAAAATACAATGATCATAATTCCAATGCAGCTTGAAGACTTTCAACTGCTATCCTTGATATTAAAACAGTGAAAATAGTCTTGCGATCAGTGTGGCAAATTTCCAGTTGGTCAGTGAAGCCGTCCAACCCGAGGTCAGAGTGCAGTGAAGTTTGGTGCTGCCACGTCGCAACCACTTGGGGGCCAAAATCAAAGCTCATCTTACAGTACCCTGGCATAGGCTGAACTTCAGGATTTCTCCGGTAAACCACACGGTTATGTGAGTTAGACCGACCAGAAGTGGGCATTATTACATTGAAGTACGGGAACCTGCAGTGGAGATGATACAAAGTTCAAAGTACATTTATTATTAACGTATACACATTATACAACCTTGAGATTCGTCACCCTACAGGCCAGAAACCCAGAAGAATTCGCAAAATCCCCATCCGCTCCGATTTTTTCTGATCCGCACGCCCCGACTCCGTCTCGTCTTCCTCCAGACAACTTCTTGACGGCGGACTGGGGAAGGGGTGTTCGTGCCATTTCTCAACAGCTCAGATCACTGGCCGCTCTGCACAGATTCTGTGGTGTAGTGGTTATCACGTTCACTTCACACGCAGAAGGTCCCCAGTTTAATCCTGGGCAGAAACATTGCTTTGTCTCCTGAATTTACGAAGAATATGAGACTCCACTGTTGAGTTCGGATTCAGCTATACTTTCAGAGGCACCCAGAGGTGTAAATGCCATGAACATTCGCATTTCAAGCAGCTGCATATTGCATTGCATACCTGACAGAGATAAATGACATTAAGCTGAATTAATATAAATTATGCATCATTTACAGGAGAACATGAACCTATTTAAGCAGAAGGAGGTTGGTGAATTTTAAATCGCTTTCGTTGTCTTCCCTCTCCCGCTCCCTCTTGGAGAAGGCAGTCAGGATGCTCTGAAATGTGCCTCTATAGAAAGTTCTCAGGATTTGGGACCAGATACCAAACTTCTTCAACCGTTTGAGGTGAAAGAGGCTCTTTTTCATTCCACAGCTGGTGCGTACAGACCACTTGAGATATTCGGTGATATTCATGTGAGGAACCTAAAGCTGTTCACCCTCTCAACCCCAGATCAACTGATGTCAATAGTGCTAGCCTGTCTATAGGTTAATGTAACTATCTAATCAGTCAAGCATGTGGGAGCAATTTAATGCATGAAAACATGCAGACATCGTTAAGAGGTTCAGTTGTTCGCAACCATTTTCAGAATTGAGAAGAACCGGGATCTACGTAACTTCATCTTTGAATGATTGTTGATGCCAAACAAGCGGGTTTGTGCTTCACAAAACCTTCTGATCTCAAGGGATTTTCACGTACAACGGATTTCATGTCTTACAGAGAATAGAAGGGAAAAAAAGGGAACGGCAGTTCTCTGGGCGAAAACTGCCTTTTTATTGAAGGGGGACGACTGGTTCAAGCTGACAACAGACAACAGTAACCCAGATAACCAGGCGATAGAAGTTAAACGAAGAAGAAACATTCTGAACTCAAAATACATGGAGTGGTCTACAGAAAGCGAAGAGCACGACAATGTAGGAGGGGTATGGACTGAGTACAGGTGTGAAGCTTGTGAGATGGGGATCTGGTGTCTGCAACATGACAGGGTGTGTTTGAGATGCTGCCTGAGTCAGTGGGGCAGGCAGATACACTAGTGACATTTAAGAGACTGCTAGACCACTAGGAGGAATTTGAGGTGGTGTTATATGGTAGGTAGGGTTTAAGGTTCGGCAAAAATTGTGGTGCGAGGGGCCTGTCCTGTGCCGTACTATTCTATGTTCTAAGTACTGTGTCTGGAACCGCGCTGATCCCCAATCGTTGCCAATCTATATCAACAACGTGACTAATGCAACATTTCCAATCATGTTCATGAGACAAGTTGATTCTGTTTCATATGACGACATTTTCAAGAGGCTTCAGTAGGTTATAAGCAAACTAGTTGAGTAAGATGAAGGGATCAGTCCAGGTCCACTGCTCAGAAAGATATGTGAAGTACTTCTTATCCGCAGGAAATACAGAATGATGACAATCTGTGACTCAGAACCTACTGACGTGCAGTTGGTAGTTCGGAAAGCAGACGCTGCATTGTATTTAGATTCACAGAGTTATAGAGCACGACAACACTAAGTGGGTCCGATGGCCCATCTTGTCCGCCCTTGTGGCCTCGTTTCATTGACCCTCATCTGGACCATAACCTCAGTACCGTTCCCATCCGTGTACTTATTGAAACATCTCTTGAAGCAAGCATCGAGCAGAATAGTAAAGTCCAGCTAGCGCAATTAATTTTGTAGTTTTTTTTTCGAACTGAAATTAAACTTTGTAATAAATGGCGGCCCCATGTATCTGACAAAAAAATCTTATACGGTATTTGCAGCAAAGGGAAAGCAATGAATGTTCGCCATTCTGGTCCCTGCAATGATGGGGTTGTCATGTTCAGGTCAGACTGAAATTAAACGTCCCACGCATTTCACATATGAGCTTCCCCAAAATAGCTTACTAAGGAACTCTCCCGAGCTTCTGTCTGTCTGTCAAGTCTACTCGCTCTGACACCTTACAACCGGCACATGCAGGTATCTCCAGTGGATAGAATAGATAGATAGATAGATAGATAGATAGATAGACAGACCGATAGATAGAACGTGTTCTCCAGAAGGCACAATAATATGCAAATCAGTAAAAACAAATGTTTTATTTTCTGATGATCTGGCAAATCTGAGACCATTTCAGATAAGAGATGTGAAAAGTAACAGGCTTTAGAAGGAACAGACTGTGACCTGGTAGTCTGGGGACACTGTTTAGCTGACCTGGCCGGGCCATTAGAACGAGTTTCAGTTGGAAACGACAAAATAAATAGCCAGGGTCACAGATTTAGGAGAATGTAGCCATACAGTTTGACTGGAAGAAATTGAAACTTAAAAGACTGATCTGATAAGCCAAAAGATGGAAATGGGGGATTTCAGTAGTACAGGCGGAGACCAGCAGAAACGGATGATACAAAGACGGAAAAACAGGGATTACATTTGTATCAAGAAGAACGCCTCTGTAGCGTATCCTTTTTTTCTTGCAACACACATAAAAGTTGCTAGTGAACGCAGCAGGCCAGGCAGCACCTCTAGGAAGAGGTACAGTCGACGTTTCAGGCCGAGACCCTTCGTCAGGACTAACTGAAGGAAGAGCTAGTAAGAGATTTGAAAGTGGGACGGGGAAGGGGAGATCCAAAATGATAGGAGAAGACAGGAGTGGGAGGGATGGAGCCAAGAGATGGACAGGTGATTGGCAAAGGGGATATGAGAGAATCATGGGACCGGAGGTCTGGGGAGAAAAACAAGGGTTGGAGGGAGAACCCAGAGGATGAGCAAAGGGTATACTCAGAGGGACAGAGGGAGAAAAGGAGAGTGAGCGAAAGAAATTGTGTATAAAAATAAACAATGGATGGGGTACGAGGGGGAGGTGGGGCATCAGCGGAAGTTAGAGAAGTCGATGTTCATGCCATCAGTTTGGAGGCTACCTAGACGGAATATAAGGTTTTGTTCCTCCAACCTGAGTGTAGCTCCATCTTTACAGTAGAGGAGGCCGTGGATAGACATGTCAGAATGGGAATAGGATGTGGAATTAAAATGTGTGGCCACTGGGAGATCCTGTTTTCTCTGGCGGACAGAGCGTAGATGTTCAGCAAAGCGGTCTCCCAGTCTGCGTTCGGGTCTCGCCAATATATAAAAGGCCACATCGGGAGCACCGGACGCAGTATATAACCCCAGTCGACTCACAGGTGAAGTGTTGCCTCACCTGGAAGGACTGTTTGGGGCCCTGAATGGTGGTAAGGGAGGAAGTGTAAGGGCATGTGTAGCACTTGTTCCGCTTACAAGGATAAGTGCCAGGAGGGAGATCAGTGGGGAGGGATGGGGGGGATGAATGGACAAGGGAGTCGCGTAGGGAGCGATCCTTGTGGAATGCAGAGAGAGGGGGGGAGGGAAAGATGTGCTTAGTGGTGGGATCCCGTTGGAGGTGGCGGAAGTTACGGAGAATAATATGTTGGACCCGGAGGCTGGTGGGGTGGTAGGTGAGGACCAGGGGAACCCTATTCCTAGTGGGGTGGCGGGAGGATGGTGTGAGAGCAGATGTGCGTGAAATGGGGGAGATGCGTTTGAGAGCAGAGTTGATAGTGGAGGAAGGGAAGCCCCTTCCTTTAAAAAAGGAGGACATCTCCCTCGTCCTGGAATGAAAAGCCTCATCCCCAGAGCAGATGCGGCGGAGACGGAGGAATTGCGAGAAGGGGATGGCATTTTTGCAAGAGACAGGGTGAGAAGAGGAAGAGTCCAGATAGCTGTGAGAGTCAGTAGGCTTATAGTAGACATCCGTGGATAAGCTATCTCCAGAGACAGAGACAGAAAGATCTAGAAAGGGGAGGGAGGTGACGGAAATGGACCATGTAAACTTGAGGGCAGGATGAAAGTTGGAGGCAAAGTTAATAAAGTCAACGAGCTCAGCATGCGTGCAGGAAGCAGCGCCAATGCAGTCGTCGATGTAGCGAAGGAAAAGTGGAGGACAGATACCAGAATAGTCACGGAACATAGATTGTTCCACAAAGCCATCAAAAAGGCAGGCATAGCTAGGACCCATACGGGTGCCGATAGCTACACCTTTAGTTTGGAGAAAGTGGGGGGAGCCAAAGGAGAAATTATTAAGAGTAAGGACTGAATCCGCGAGACGGAGCAGAGTGGTGGTAGAGGGGAACTTTTTTTTGGGGGGTGTTTCCTTTCCTATTGTTTGAATATTTGTGGAGAATACAGGAAACCTCGTGGGTTAACAGACAAGCATTTGCTCTACAGCTATAGCACGGCTGCTTTAGACAATGGGGACTCTGGTAAGTAGTTGCTGGGTGTGATTCGCCTGCCATTTTTGCCACTTCAGCTCAAACATCCTCTTTATTTCTTTCTATAGATCGGCCTGCTTTGGCCATAAACTTCTGGCATCTTATACCCACTATTTTATTCCAGCGTGAGTCACATGACAGATTTTGAAAAAAGCTAGTACTGGAGAAAGCCACAGTCAGAGACATAAAAAGTCAGTGTTAAACAATTAAAATGTGATAAAATCAAGGGGCTGAGGGCCAACTACGTGACCATGAGGAATGAACACTCAAACTCAACTCGGTTGTTTGGTTTTCCTCTCTAACGTAGTGGAGACATAGTTGTGAACACCGGAAGTGCAGTAGCCTAGATCGGCAGGTTTGCAATTTAATTTCTGTGTCATTTCCTTACACCGACACCTTATGCTAATGACGCTCAAACTTACACTTCCACCCAGCCGATGCTTTTCGTATTAGATTCAGCTGACATCGGGAAATGCTTTCACCACTGAATACTTGAAATAAAGTTTAAACGTCTGTGAGAAGCACGTCTTCCTCCCCCATTTCAAGGAGAGAATTACATATTCTCCGCTACTATCTGAATTGTTCCATTTCCCGATGCAACGTAATCACGTCCTTAACAAGATCTATAACCGAGACAATTCACAAAGTGAAACGGAGCACCCTACTGACCGTATGTCATTGGTCTGCGATGACAAAGTCCATGCAGCATAGGAATGGACAAGATCAGCAATAGCAATCATGAAACCGAGAGGTGAGCCTGAGTGTGTTTCGCAACAACTTCTCCAATCGTCATTTCTTTGTCTTTGAGATTTTGTGATTTATTGTCAAGCTCTCCAGACCTCATCACAATTGGGATTTTACTTGAATGACATCATGTTTATTTTTACTCCAGCTGTTGGAAGACACGTCAGCCTTGTGTAGTATTGAATATTCGGTGTGCTGGAGCGAGTATAAATTAACGACCGTGGAGATTCATCAGCTCAGAGATTCTTCAGCGAGATCGCGGGCAGCTGGAAGACGGATTGAATATCACACAGCATTTTACCATGTGAGAAAGAAATACTTCATGATCATTGCAGTCATTGGTGTCCCTGGTAAGAACACAGGTGAACTAACATTTGCTGTTGTTTGTGCGCGGTTTCGAGACTTGTTCAGTTATCGAAAGCCTTGTGACACAGTTGTATTAGTGAATGTGGTGCAGAGATTGCGACTATCCCTGTGTTCATTCAGACGTTCCCTTGCAGTTTAACGCGTGGCTTTAGCTGAAATACACCGACAGTTGAAACAGATGTAGAGTGGAAACTTCAGGTTAGGGGTTTATTTTGTGGATTCACAGCAGGCAGTTTCGATTTATCGATGCAAAACGGCTTTCAAAGTAAATTCTGATAATGCAGAGCGCTCGTCACCTTTACGGGTTATTGTTGTTATTTCGGATCCATAATGGAACACGTTTTAAGTTCCAATTTAATGGTATTGCATTGTGTTTTAAGAACTTGCTGCAATTTGGAAGGGAATGTAGGAAAAGAATCACCGGTGAGATCCAGGGTAGAACGGTTGACATCGCTTGAGAGTTACACTCACAACACGTTTTTGGCGGAGACCCCGGCATCTGCAGAGTATTTTGTGTTTACGAATCGTTTGTGAGTTGCCTTCGAACCACTGGGAGCTTCGAAACTCAAATACGGGTCTGTGTGCGTTTTAGAGTGGCTGTCCCCCGCCCCCTCCACCCCTCGCCGCCCTCTCACACACAGACACGTCCCGTGACCTGTGAAGTGAAGAGCGAGTTAAGAGGTCAACCCAACCGGTTTTGTCAATGTCCGACAGAGTAAAGCTCATGCAATACTCCACTCTGGAACTTTGAGTAGCGAAGCATTTAGAATAATATTGTAGTAAATTGGAGCAACCTTTAAAAGAGGCAGATGCTTTGAAGTGCCCATATTGTCACTGCTTTGGAAATTAGATGGTTATCCATGAACATTCAAAATAACCGTAAGTTTCAAAGAGCCAGGCAAAATCTTCGAAAGCGAATATTGAAACCTCCTGATTGGTTAACCTTGACACGGCGTGAAGGAACCTGGGCCAAATTTACAGAAATTAAAAAGAAGCGAGGCCAAGCTTCCGTGGGCGGTGGCAAAAGGGAGTCGAGAAGGAGACGAAGACATGCAGAAAAGGGAAATAAATTCGCTTTCGAGTTTGAAACCTGTAAATGGACAGAGGTGGAGGTAGCAGGATTCGTTGTGTAAGGGGAGCGCCAGGATAAAGGTGGCGGGAATCACTATCACTGAGAAATTCGCCGAGGTATCGAGGCTTTACCCATCAATCAAATCCCTGATGGTGGCCGTTTTATATTAATCGCTCTAAAGCTCCCTCGGCGTTCAGTTGACAATGCCTGTTTCCCAGATCCTGCTCTTCTCCCAGTACCGAGTACAGTACCCTTTCAACAAGCATGCACTCCTTTGACGCATCTGCGAGTTGTACTTTGCTATTTTTAAATCTCCAGAAATGAGCTATCTGAAAAGTTTGGTTATTCTCAGTTTCCAGCTTACCTCTACCCTGAAGACCGTGGAGCAGAGAGACAGTAATTCATTTATTATCTTTGCTTGTTTCCCAGTGAATTTAGTGGCGATGGTGATCCTGTCCCGGGGAAAGTGCGGCCTCTCCACCTGCACCACTCTCTACCTGGTGGCCACGGCAGCGGCAGATCTACTGACCATCGTGTTTGCGGTGATATTGTGGCGGGTCGGTTATTATTACTTCCCCGGGACTTTCCTGGACATCACCCCCGTGTGCAGTGTGATCTCCGTCCTGGGAGAGGCAGCAACAGAAAGTTCTGTCTGGTTCACCGTCACTTTTACGTTTGATCGGATTGTCGCCATATGCTGCTCGAAGTGGAAAACAAAGTATTGCACCGGGAAAACTGCAGCTGCGGTTCTGACAGCCACCGGCGACCTTCTCTGTTTTAAAAATATGTCTAACTTCTTTATATATCGTCCCGCGAAAGTGATCAACAATATACCCTGGGACTGTATTCGAAAGCCGGGCCACGATACGGATCCCGGGGGGGTGGGATATCGGTGGTTTTCTACCGTCCTAACGCCATTACTCCCGTTCGTGCTAATACTCCTGTTCAACGCTCTGACAGTCAGACACATTTTAGTGACTAGTCGTGTCCGTAAGGGGCTGAGGGGTCAGAGCAAGGCGGAGAACCGCAGTGACCCGGAGATGGAGAGCAGGAGGAGGTCTGCGATCTTACTTCTCACCATCTCCGGAAGCTTCAACATCCTGTGGTCGGTGAGTGTTGCCGAATTTCATTACTTCACCATTGCCCGATTGGATCCAAGTAATTACAACTATTCGGAATACATATTTGAACAGTCAGGAGACATGCTGATGATATTAAGTTGCTGCACAAACACTTTCATTTTTGGGGTAACTCAGTCTAAGTTCAGAGAGCAGTTCATCAGCGCAGCGAAATATCCGCTCACGTCAATTGTTAAACTAATTAAACAAAATATCTAAGTTTGTCTCCCTGGCAATCACAGTGTTTTCCATCTTGACACTGCAACACTGCCGGTCACTGGAGAACGTAGCAGCGTGAGCATAAAACTGGCTGAGTGGCCGAGAGAGACACAGCACGAGAACGGACCCTTCCGCGCCCGCAGCCCACGACATCCACCTCCAACCAGTTATTAAACTCATCCAAAGTTTAGATTTATTTGTTCACCATACTCCCGCTGTCGTCACCGCTGCACCTCCCGACAATGTATCCTGCGGCTATCGTAAATGCACATCCGTCAATTTTCCATCGCAAAGTGAACGGGCGGAATTCTCAGTGATCTGATCGAGCCTGGTACGTGCTGGGAGAGATGAGACAGCGCCGCAAAAAGATTTAACTGATTGAATCCAACAGACTATGAAAAGGCCACATCCACGTATACAAATATCCTAACTTCAACTGACGGTGTCCAATGAGCTGGCATCAAAATCGTGGTGTGTTTACTCGCACAAGCAATGACCGTCCAGGGTCCAATTAGCATCTGCATAAAGTCTATTTCTGAAGGTCTATTGATGTCCTTGTGAGAAAGGCGCCTTTCTTCCTTGGACACTTCCAGGGTGTGTTATACCGGGTAGGAAAGACGTTCAATGAACGCAACGCGGTAGGAGCTCTCGTTAGGCACTTTATCAATACTTTGAGAAAAGGGATCATTGTTAATTAACTCGGCCGAATGACATGAGATAAGACCATTGGACCGAATGATAATTGGGTCATTAGTTCCTCTGCCGTTCTTTCCTGGGTGACCTGTTTGTCAACCCCAGTCTGCTCGCGTCTCCCAGAAACCGTTAACACTCTGAACATCAAGAACTATTCAACTTTTTTTTTCTTAAGTACAGAGAACTTACGCCCCACACGATCAGTGGAATTAAATTTGATCTCACTTGAAATACAAGCCAGCATTGAATTTACTTTCGTTACAGCCGAAATAACCGTCCCGGCATCCGGAAGTTGAACTCATAAGTCAATGTCCATCTCGTCTTCCTGAGTTTTCCCTCCGGTTAAAAAAAAACCTTCAATCCATTACTCCGAAGTGCATGTCCCACTCCCCTGTTACGTCATTGCCTACTCTGTCAAATTGAACATCTTTCTGTCGTCTCACTGCAAGTAAACTTTGTCATCTGAATCCCATCATGAGCTGACTCATGTCACAATTGTTCCCCGGCACATCGCTGCATCCCTTATATAACGTCAGCTGCCTCCTGGCCTTTCGATTCCCTGCTCTTCGATAAGGGCAAAACCATCTCCGCTGTAGTTTTCCAAAACACCCTAGGCTAGGGCAGGTCACGATCTGACGGCATTCAAGACCAAATCGGTAATAAAAGCAACTCATTTGTTATTTCAGTCTTTTGTATAAGAATGAAACAAAAAAGAGAATTAGCAGTCTTCAGGAATTTAGAGTAAGCCTTGCACATGCACTTCGCTTTAGATAAACTTGTTGTGGAGAAATGCTTAACACTACAGGGATGGGGAAGTGACCGTGAAGGGAGAGACAGTGCAGAGAGAGAAGGGGGGGGGGGGAGGGAGAGGGAGAGAGAGAGAGAGAGAGAGAGAGAGACTGGGGTGAGCGAAAATTGGAGAAGAGAAAATCTGGAGGAGAGAGATATTGGTGAGAGAATGAGAGAGAGACTGGGGAGAGAAACGTGGGAGAGGGACGGGAAGTGTGGAAAGCAGAGACTGATACAGGGCCGAGAGTTTAGGTGAGGATAAAGGGCAGAGGGCGACAGACTAAGGGAGAGAGAGAGGTAAACTGAGTGAGAGAAAGAGCGAGACTGTGGAGAGACAGACTGTGGGATAGAGAGAAGGGAAAGAGGGACGAGGACATTCGGAGTGAGAGAGACCAGGGCTTGAATGGTCGAGGGTGACAGAGTGGGAAAAGAGAAACTGAAGGCGAGAGACAGAGTGGAAGGAGTGTGGGAGAATGGACTGAGAGAGACAGCGGGAGGGATTGGTAGAGAGCGACTGGGAGTTAGGGACTTCGGGAAAGGTAAGAATAAGAGAGAGTGGGAGGATAGCGAGAAGGGGGTGGGGTGGTGGCACAACGAGGGACCAGGGTTGGAGAGTGGGCGTGGAGAGATTGACAACGGGAGAGAGACACATGCAAAGTGCCGGAGGAGCTCAGCAGCCCAGGCAGATCTATGGGAAAACGTACAGTTGACATTCCGGGCAGAAACCCTTCGGCAAGACTGGAGTAAAAAATGCTGAGGAGTGAATTTAAAAGGTAGGGGGGAGGGCGGGGAGAGAGAAACACCGGGTGACAGGTGAAACCTGAATGGGGAGGGCTGCAGTAAGGAGCCTGGAAGTTGATCGGTGATAGTGACACCGGGACATTGAGGAATGAAAGAGACAGCAGGAGTACAACAGGGAGGCAGCGGGCTGGCAAGAGATAAGGTGAGAGGGGGGAAACATAGAAACATAGAAATACAGAAACATAGAAAACCGACAGCACAATACAGGCCCTTCGGTACACAAAGCTGTGCCGAACATGTCCTTACTTTAGAACTACCTAGGCTTACCTATAACCCTCTATTTTTTCCAAGCTCCATCCAGGAGTCTCTTAAAAGGCGCCATCGCTTCCGCCTCCAGCACGGTTGTCGGCAGCCCATTCCACGCACTCACCACTCTCAGTATATATATATAAAAAACTTACCCCTGACATTTCCTCTGACCTAAAGAAAGGGGATGGAGTACGGTGAAAGCCGGCCGTGGGCATTGCCAGAAGTTTGAGAAATTGATGTTCATGCGATCAGATTGGAGACTATCCAAACGCAATACAAGGTTTTGTTCCTTCAGCCTAAGTGTGGCCTCATCGCAACAGTGGAGGAGGCCATAGATGGACATATCGGGATGGGAATGGGACGACGAATTAAAATGGGTGGCCACTGAGAGACCACGCTTGATCTGGCGACGAGAGCGTAGATACTAAACAAAGCAGTCTCCCAGACTATGTTATATGTCACCGATATGCAGAAGGCCACACCGGGCGCAACGGACACAGTAACTGAATCCAACAGAATCGAAATGTTGCCTCACCTGGAGGTACTGTTTCAGGCCCTGAATGGTAGTGAGGGAGGAGATGTGTGGACAGGTGTAGTGCTTGATCCGCTTGCAAGGATAAGTGGCCACAGGAGATTAGGGGAAGGGGCGGATGGACAAGGGAGTCGTGTTGGGAGCGATCCCTGCAGAAAGCAAAAAGTGGGGAGGGGTTGTAAGGTAAAGAATTGCTGAGGGCCTCCAACTTCTTTCAACAATCAACATCCCAGCTTCTTACTTCATCCCTACCCCTCCAGGTTTCACCTATCAACTGGTATTTCTCTCTCACATCCCCCACCTTTTAAATCTACTCCTCAGCTTTTCCCCCACTCCTTCCGAAGGATGTCGGCCCGAAACAACCACTGTACTCTTCTCCATAGGTGCTGCCTGGCATGCTGAGTTCATGCAGAATTTTGTGTGTGTTATTCCGATTTCCAGCATCTGCAGCTTTCCTCTTGTTTGTGAGCGTAGAGAAAGATTGTTTTAGAGGCGGGATAGAGCGGAAATATCTGGGGGAAACAGGAAGACGAGAGATGGAAAGACTGGAGAGGGTGATAGACACTGGGGGTTGAGAGAGACTGGGATGAGGGAAGGTGGGAAACGTGAGTTGAAGAAAAGGCTTACGTATCTTGAGTGTCTCAAGGGCTTTCTGGGATTTGCATTTCCACGATTCTAAAGTCCTTCGGAAACATTCAACCCTTCCTGTCTCGCTAAACCCTCCATTCCAGTCTCGTCGAACCCACACCTTCCCAAACCGTATCCTTGTTCTGCCTCCTGCCAGCCCGTCTTCGTGACCATCACCTCCCTTCCCCTCTCTGTTAACTCCTACTTCCCTCTCCGTCATCAGAAGGCCAGGTCTTGGCGAGTAGGATTATGAAAACCCCCAAGACTTTGTGAAGAGGATGAAGAGAGTGAGGGTAGTTCGGGTCAGGGATAGAAGATAAAACATGCGCTGGAGTCGGCGAGGTGGGGCAAGTCCTTAATGATGACTTTACTTCCGTATTCGCCAGTGAGAGTCGTCTTGAAGTTTGTGAAGGCAGCGTTATATCCTCTTGCGTGGTCAGGATATAACCCAGATTAATGCTGGAAGAGGAGTAAAAGATTGTGTTTTAAAGCAAGATTTTCGTGAATGATGATTTCCACTTGATTATCCTTGTGTAAGTAATCGGAATGAGTTTAACTACTACAGGATGATGTAATAAGCTTGACTGTTCCTTGTTTCTGTTGGAATTTTATGCATTTATCGTCTCCAAGTCTTAGACTTTTATTATGTTTTTTTTAAATATATTTTTTTTGAGTGTAGAGTTCTCACTGTGTCAGAAGGCTGCGAGTGGCGGGGGGTCCGCGAGAAGAGGGGTGGCCGTTAGCGTGTGCTATAACTGCGGTAAAGAGGGACGTTTTTGGAGAGAATGTGAGTGGCACGGGGTGCGCTATAACTGTGGGGAAGAGCGTCACTTCCGGCAGAAATGTGGGCAGCAGGGAATCCCTCCGAGGGGGAGTCCCCGGGCATCCAAGCAGGGAGAGGTGTTGGGAAATTTAGAGGAGACCCAGTGAGGGAACTGTCTGGTGTCTCTGGGGGAACACGATGTACCAAGGAACCCTGAAAGCGAAAGACCCGATTCCAGAAGGAGTAATGGGTCCCCGATCCAGCGTGCCGCTATACGGGGTCGCAGGTCGCGTTACTATACCGTTGGTTTTACAACCAGTGTTTAAAGCATTTGTCCGTGACCCCATTCAGTGCACTGGAGAACTGGCGCGTCAGTGCTAGTCATTATCCGTATGACGCGTATTTGTCAGAGAGACTGGAGTTTTCAGTAGCCGATATGGGGTTGTCCGAAGTTCGGGAGACGTTAATGCTGGTTTGTCCGGACCCGGTTGAGACGGGGGGTGCTTCAATTCTTGTGGGGACCAACAACCCTGTAGTGCGGAGGCTCATGGGGGCCTGCCAGGAAAGGGCGGGTGAGAACTTTTTCGAGACCCGGTCTGTGCACCCAATGATTCGAGCTGCTTTTGTGGCAGTGCGGAGCCACCCTGGGCCGGATACTGAACGTAAGCGAGGGACTGTGTGGTCTACCCAGTCGAAGCCTAAGGCAATAAGGTCCGGGGAAGTAGCGAGGGTGATGGGAACCCCCAGATTTCCCTGTGTGCTTGATGGTGAGGCCTTTTAGTGGACCTCGAGGGGGAGTAAAGATTTCCGGCTGGGGTGCTGGTGAGGCCCGAAGTGCAGAGGCTCTCCGTGGTACAGGCGAACAGGATTTCTGTGATTGTCAGAACAGCACAACGAGAGAAATCACCTTTAAGAGAGGGTTGCCGCTGGCACATTTGTTCCCGGTAACTGTAATGTCGCGCTCCCCCTTGAGGCCTGCTGGAGGGATACGGTTGGAAAACATAGAGAAGCTGACTGCTGAGGCTTTTAACTTTGGGAACTCGCCGGTGCCGCCGGGTTGGAAGAAGAGGCTGGTGGAGAAGATGTTGCAGCTGGAAGATGTTTTTTCCCTTGGCGGTTTCGCTGTGGGTTGTTTCAAGAGCACTCGCTGCACCATCCGGGTGACTGAGGACACGCCGATCAGAGAGAGGTCGCGGCGACTGTCCCCTGCCGATGCGGAAAATGTGCGCCAACACCTGCGTAAGTTGAAGGAAGCAGGGATCATCTCTGAATCACGAAGCCCTTATGCATCTCCAGTAGTAATGGCCCGGAAGAAGAACGGAAATGGACGCATGTGTGTGGACAATAGGACTCTAAACCGGCGCACTGTCCCCGACCAGTATACAGTCCCGAGCGTCGAAGATGCGCTGACCTGTCCCAGTGGAGCGAAGTGGTTCAGTGTTCTGGATTTGAGGAGTGGATACTACCAGATCCCGATGAGCGATGCCGATAAAGAGAAGATGGCATTTATATGCCCTCTGGGATTTTCCCAGTTTGAAAGAATACCCCAGTACATATCGGGAGCCCCTGTCACTTTCCAGAGGGTCATGTGGAAGAAGGTGGGGGATATGAATTTGTTTGATGTGTTGGTGTACTTGGATGACTTGATAGTATTTAGATACACCTTGGAAGAGCATAAAGCGAGGCTACTGAAGGTGCTAAGCCGACTGAATGAGGAAGGGTTAAAACTCTCCCTGGACAAGTGCCAGTTCTGCAAGACGTATGTTAGCTATGTTGGGCACATAATCTCGCGGGATGGAGTAGTTAATACCCGGCTAAGATAGAAGCGATGACAACGTAGCCGGAGATTCGTGAAGGGCTGCGCCAAAGTGAGTCACCCCTTGAACCAGCTTCGACCTGGTTACCCTCCCTTGGGGCAGAAAAGGAAAAGGGGAATGCAGACCGGAGATTATCTCTACCGAGCGGAACCTTTTGGACAGAGGTGGGATGCAAAATGTAAGGAGGCTTTTAAATTGCTGAAAGAGTTGCTGACCCAGGCGCCGGTGCTGGCTTTTGTGGAACCCCGGTTACCTTATGTACTACACACCGATGCCAGCCGAGAGGGATTAGGGACTGTCTTGTATCAAGATCAGGATAGCCGGTTGAGGCCTGTAGCGTTTGTTATCCGGAGCTTGTCGCCCTCCGAGAGGAACTATACCACCCACAATTTGAAGTTCCTACCGTTGAAATGGGCATGGTCGATAAGCTGAGTGGCTGTCTCTACGAGGCCAAGTTTGAGATGAAGACGGACTGTTGTCACATGGTCACTTTACATCCTGACGTCCGCGAATTGGATGCTGCAGGCCATCGGTGGTTGGCGGCCTTGTCGTCTTATGATTTCAGCCTGAACTACCGGCCGGGGAGCCAGAACGTCGATGCCGACGCTTTGTCCCGACGGGTGCATCAGGAACTGGAGAGTGACCAGGAGTGGGAGAGCGTTACTGACCCTGCGGTGAAGGTCATGCTTCAGTTCGCTATGACTGTGAAGGCCGACGAAAAGGAGATGCCGGTTCGCGCAGTGGACCCACTGGGGGCTTCTGACGACGCCCTACCCCCTGTTTACTGTGACCTGACTGCTCTGAAGACCAAGCAGCTGCTGGAATTGAGTCCGGGGGAAGTGGCTGCTGCTCAGTGAGATGGTCCGGGCATTGGCATCGTTTGATACGCGGTAGATAAGGGGGATATGGCCTGGGCGGTGAAGAAGAAACACGTTTCAGTGCCTCCGTTACTGAGGGAGTGGCCTCGGTTGAAGTTGAGGAAACAAATTTTATACCGGGTAACGTCATCCTCGGACCGACCTCGGTGTTGGCAGTTGGTCCTGCCTGAGAAGTATCAGAAGATTGCCTTGAAGTCACTGCGCGATGAATCTAGACATTTGAGGATGGAGACCTATGGGTTACTCAAGGACAGGAGTTACTTGTGTTGAATGAAGTCAGAGTTTTAAGAGTACTGCAAGTCGTGTATTCGCTGCATACGCCGGAAAACACTGCCAGTGAAGGCTCTTCCTTTCTCACTCTTGCAGAGTGCAGGGCCCTTGAACCTGGTGTGTATGGATTTTCTGTCTATAGAACCCGATGCCAGCAACACGGCGAATGTCTTAGTCATCACGGACCACCACACCAGATATACTCAGGCTCTTCCGACCAAGGACCAGAGGGCGACTACGGTGGGAAAAGCGTTATGGGTGAGTATTTCTTGCATTATGGCCTTCCCCGGCGGATACACAGTGATCAAGGACGGTACTTTGAGAGTAAGCTCATCTATGAGTCACTGGGCATGCTGGGAGTTGAGGAATCGAGGACCACGCCTTATCATCCGCAGGCCCCCAGGCGGAGAGGTTCAATCAGACCTTGTTAGACATACTCGGGACTCTGGAGGTCAGCAAAAAGAAATGAAGGAGTCAACATATTGGACATTTGTTTCACTGTTACAACTGTACAAGCAATAAAGCTACTGGGTATTCGCCCTGTTATCTGATGGTTGGGCGTGAGGCGAGGCTGCCCATTGACCTCTTTTTCGGGATTGACGCGGGTGAGGTGCAGCCAAAGTCTTATCTGAAGTATATGTCTGATATGAGGAGAGAGCTGAAAAGGGCTTACGAAATAGGCTGGGGCGGCGGCCGCCAAGCAGAATCGGGAAAGTAAGAGGAGGTATGACCAGTGTTACGTGGGCGACAACAATGGATATGGAATTGAGACAGGTTTTTTATAAACAAACATAAACATTTATTAAAGACTGATCAAAAATAGTGAAAATTAAAAAAAAAAGACTAATTTAACCGGAAGTCAACTGCTCTACGGCAATTTAACAAACCGCCAAACTTTGGAATAGTTCTTACAGTGGTAAATGCGAACACAGTATTAAAGTGGCAAATTGGAAAGTTCGAGTGATTTATACAGTCAATTAGGAGAGGCCTCCCTGAAGTACAGAATTCCTCGAACACGTGACGTTACTGCTGATCCCAGCAGAAATATGCCTTGTACAAAGGATTCGCAACGAAGGAAAATAAAACGGTTCAAAGGAACTGACCTTCTTCTCTGGAAGGTGAACACTGCACCAAACTTTCCTGCTCTTGCAGATGTTATCTCAGATGCAGGCCACTATTGTTGAACGAAGATTCAATAAGGTCGATCCTTTTTCAAACTACCGAACGACAGCAACTTTCCCCAGTCGTTCGGGTTCCCGTACATTGGTAAGGCTTTCACTCTCCAATACTGGACTGTAAAGGCGAATCAAAGGTGCTACAAACAAAGACTGGCAGCGATTGGTGAAACTGTCAGCAGCAACCTTTCCATCTTAAAATATGAAGTAAAGCTCCGTTTTGAAGTGAAACTGCGTCATGAGACGAATACGCAGACAAACTAAACACCGACGAACCAACCAACACAAAACTCTTGCGTCACAGCAAGGCTTTCCCGGTTTATACCTGTTGGAACAAGCCATCACGTGACTTCACACCGGCGGGAAAATAGCATCATGTGACCTCACACTGGCGGGAGAATTACATCACCACACCATCACAGGGCCATTACATCATGCTCACAAGATACTCTATTACAACATGGTCCTAGAAGAAGCGATATCTGCCATTGGTCACCTAGTTTCATGCCACTTCCCATTCCCATTCCAATATGTCAATCCGTGGCTTCCTCGACTATCGCCACAAGGTTATACTCAGGTTGGAGGAACAACATCTTATATTCCGTCGGGGCAGCCTCCGAGCTGATGGCATGAAGACGATTTCCCAAACTTCCGGTAATGGCACTCCCACCTACCTTCACCAAGCCCCATCCCCTTTTCCGTCTCTCTCCTAATCTCCTTGCCCGCCAATCGCATCCCTTTGGGGCTTCAACCTGATTTTCTTTCTTCCATGCTCTTCTATTCTCACCTGCCAGACTTCTCCAGCTCCGGACCTCTTTCACCAATCAGCTTCTGCAGCTATTTATTTCAACCCTTCCTCCCACGGTTTCACCTATAACCTTGTGTTTCCCTTTTTAAATCTACACCTCACTTTTTTTTCTCCAGTCCTGCTGACTGGTCTCGTCCCAAGACGTCAACTGTCCTTTTACCGATGTTGAGATCTACCAGCACTTTTTACTTGAATTTCCATCGTCTTTATTTGTGAGAGGGAAGGAGGAATTTTGTTAGTCGGAGGGTAGTGTATCTGTGGAACGCTCTGCCGCAGACTTCGTCGGAGGCACAGTTTCCGTCTATATTTTTGTGTTTTATCAAGAAGTTGATCATTACTGGATCGGTTAGGGCATCCAAAGATATGGCAAGGTGTAAGGGATTCAGTGTGGGATCTAGGATCAGCGGAGCAGACTAGATGAGCTGAATGGCATAATTCTACACCCAAGTCCTATGGTCTTATCGTATTATGGAACAAGCCCCCACATTCATGATGAATCTTCTCTGCAGACTTACAGCACAAAAGATCCTTTGCACAGAATACTAAGTAGAAATTAATGACACTGTTGAAGAAACTTGGCAGGTCAGCCAGGATCTATTGAGAGGAATAGAGTCACTGTTCGGATGAAACTTTCCTTTACAGCGTTGACACAGACTCTTCGGCCCAACCGTTCCATACCGTACTGCTGTCCATTTAAATTAGTCACATCTGCCTGCCTTTGACCTAGCACTTCTGGGACATGAATTAGTTTGAATGTACATCTAGATCGTAATGACATACACGCTGAAGGGTCTTTTCCCTGCTGTAAAAGTCTGTGAAGAAACGTTTCCTATGCTGTACTTACCAAAACTGATTCGCTTTGGAAGCTCGGGGCCAATGAAGAGATACTGCTAAAGAGCAGTGAGCTGGGTAATTTCTCAGGGCCCACTGGGCTCTACTGCATATTATTCCGAGAAGCAGGAGTTGAGATTACTGCGGTCTAGACCAGTATACTTGCGTTCCCTGCAGCCATGAACAAGACCCCAGAAAAGCTGTGATAAATATTAAGACGTGGAATTGATAATGCAGGAAAATATAGACGAGTGAGTCTCACGTCAGGGGTTGGAAAGATACTGGAAAGGACGCTTTGGGTTAGGATGTAGAGCTATCGAACACCACACACGTAAGTAGACCGCCTCACTCTTCTGATTTGTAACAGCATATTGTCTGGCCCAGTCCCATTTGCCTGCACAAGAACCGCCGCTTTCATTCCATTCGCATCCATGTACCCATCAGCGGGTCTTCTGAATGTTGATATTCAACTTGCATTTACTACTGTTTCTTACAGCTCATTCCAGACTCCCACTGACCCCTCCGTGAAGATACTTCCTCTCATGTTCCGCTTAAATATTTCAACTTTTTCCATTAGTCTATGATTACTTGTTTCAGTGCCACCTTACCCGAGGAAGAAAAGCCTCAGTTTGGATGAGACTAAATCTTTTAAAATATTTTTATTAATTTTCAAAATTATAAACTTAATAGCAAAGTTGGTACAAAGTTATTGGAATAATCTTAATCAGCAAATACAAAACGGATTTTAAGTAACATAGATATAAAAGACTTCAAAACTCATAATGAAATTAGTCATTAAAAAAAGAAATAAAAAGAAAAAAAATATATATGAACAAAAAAATCCCCAAAAGAAAAAAACAGAAAAAAAACCCAAAAAAGAACAAAACAGGGCTCGACCAATATCTTGTATCAGACACGTTCAGTAACGCCGTCAACTTCACTCCTCTAATCATATAATTTAAGTTTAAAAAAATGATTCAGAAGGGTCAGATTATATCATATGAAAATGTTGAGACTAAATCTATTGAATTATTCTCTCTAACGCTGGCCATCAAATCCTCAGAAAATCCTGATACGTGACGTTTGTTTTATTCTTCTCTCTCTGTGGAAAGGGGTGAAACCTCTCTCTGTTTGTAAGATTGAGAACATGAGACATGCCGATATTACCAGGTGATTAATAGGTTTGTTGACCTCCGTCACTCTTCGTGGGGTTTGCTGTTACTTGTTTGTTTGTTGGGTGGTCAGCCCTGATGCTTCCTGAAGGAGCAAGTGAGGGGGTGGGGGCGGGAGATGGGGCTGGTGATATTTTTCGTGGTTCATTATTTTTCCAGGGTTTTCTTCTGTTTCGAGGATGTATGCGAAGAGCAAGAATTTCAGGATGTACATTCTCTGATAATACATGGAGCCATTAGACCTGTCGGATGCTAAAAGGGCTCGATGGAGTTTATCTGGCGAGGACGTTCCCGCGCTGGGGGAATTTCGGACCAGAAGACAAAACCTCAGAGCACAGGGCCAACCATTTAGAATGCAGAAGAAGAGGATTGTATATAGGCCGAGAAATGAACCTCTAGACTGCGTTGCCACAGGCGGCTGGAAATTGAGAATATTCAAGACAAGAGTTTATAAACATATAAAGGATGATGGGGAGAAGGCACGAGTCTGAGGCTGAAAGGGTAATGGATCAGCGGGAAACAAATTGCGAAGTCGTCTCGCTGGACGGAATGGCCAAATTCTGCCTCTACATCACATGGCCTTATGGTCGTATGGCATCCAGGAATATTGAGGGGCCACCGCTCCTCTCGCCTCGCTTTGCCCGCAATATCCCAGAGTGCCTCACTGCAATCCTGACACGCGATTCTGTCGGCTTATGTACGTATCCACCTATCTATCTATCTATCTGACTGTCCATCTATCTATCTACCTATCTATCTATCTGACTGTCTGTCTGTCTATCTATCTATCTATCTATCTATCTATCTATCTATCTATCTATCTATCTGACTGTCTATCTATCTATCTATCTGTCTGTCTGTCTATCTATCTATCTACCTATCTATCTCCATCTATCTCTCTATCCAGACAGTCTGTGCGGAACAGCGCCTCCCAACCCTGACTGTCGTCGAGAACAAGGTAATGTGGTAGTGGAGAAGCTGAAGTTGGTGATTTTACGAAACGGTGTGAAAACTTTGAGTTACCATTACAATCAGGTGCGCGTTCATGATTTAAAAGGTGGAACTTCGCGGGAGCATTTCAGATTTTGACTGTGATCTTTTCTATCAGGTCCGCTCTCAAGTTTTAAAAGACAGAACTTTTCGGAGTTGGACTGAGGCCAATAGTTGAGCGGGATTCATCAGAAACGTTGAGTTAAAATAGCATAATTTTGCGGGGCGGCCATTCTGGGAAAGGGCATTGTTGCGAGTGGGCCAGTGTTTGGAGTGGCTTTGGATCACCAGGCTTCGCGAGATCAGGTTTCGGTGAACTAATTATCTGATCGATTTCTCTTTTTCTCCCTAATTTTTCATTCCTCGCCCATGAGGGTACAGCGGTGCAGAGAGAATGTCTCCAGTGGCAGAGTTTTGTTCCGTGCTTCAGATATGATCTTCCGGATAACCAAATTAGCATCAGAAACATCGAGCTGTGGCTCCCCGGTGAACACATTAAGCAACTGGTGCTGTCGCTCGGTGAATTTTGGCTCACAAAAGCGACTGTGGACAGGTAGCAGCTGCAGGGAGGCCGACGTCTCTAGATTGCAGGAGGGAGGCAACTGGGTTTTTGTCAGCAGAAGGAAAGGAAACGGGAGCCAGTGCGGAGTTTTCTGTGCCCTTTCCCCTCTCTATTAAGACACTGTAAATATCGTTGATGACTGCCTACAAGAAAGGGGCGGGAGTCGCTGTGGCCGGGTTTCTGGCACTGAATCTGCGGCTGCTGCTCACAAACGAAGAGTATTGAAGAGGACTACAGGGTTTGAAGGAGATTGAAACGTCCGAGGAGCAGAGTCGAGATTCTGTAGGCGCGATAGAGACTCCTGGATGATATGTTGACTCTCAGCTGCCAGGATCAGGGATGTCTCAGATCGGAACCATAATATTCTGACGTGGAACAGTAGGCAGCTAGGTGTCTTGGTACCTATCAGTACCAATGAAATCGATAGAAAAGATAAAGTGGTACTAAAGAAAAATGTTAGGTTGCGAGATGAAAACGGAAAAACAGGACATCCACTGGTCGGGAAATCGGTGTACTGAGGGTTACAGTCTGCGTTTACTTCCTCATGTGTTAACGGGCGGCGAACCTCCCAAAACCGCAACTCTTCCCTGAACTTTCAATTATCACCCGGCGGAACTTCCATCATTTCCACAGAAAATATATATTAATAAAAACCCGCAGAAATCTCAGCCAAGTGCATGACGGGAACCAGCCTCTCAGACATCGAAGGCATCTTCGAAAATAGATGATTAGAAATGGGGCATCCATCATTAAAGATATTCAATCCTGGACATGCCCTCTTCTCATTGCTGCCGTCAATGAAGAATTGATGGTGTCTGAGGCCCCACACACCAAGTTTCAGGAAGTTTATTTTCCTCCAGCACCAGATTTCTAAATGGACAATGTACCCCTCTACACTACCTTAATATTTACCCTCTGTTTAAGAACTACATATTTACCTTAAAACACTTATTTTAGGAACACATTTCAGTATTTATTTTACTGAACGACTGCCGTAAAATTACAAATTCCAAACATAGGACTGTGATATTAAGCCTACTGCTGAATCCGTTCTCCTCCACGCCCCTTCCCCCGTCCCCCGAAAGCTCGATGGTCGTTCTCTCTGAAAGCCATCTATCCGCACGAGTCACCTCTATAGTCATCTCCAGAAATGCCACCCTCTACCCACCCTCAACGACCCTTACTTTGGTGTCAAACGTTTCTCTCCACCGACCAGTCATTTATCCCTCCTCCCACCCTCACACTCGGCATCCTTCTGCTTGTCCTGCAGTGAATGTTCCACTCCCTACCGTGACCATTAATGTCCCTGATTCCCACACACCCGACTGCCATGTCTTCCATCCCTGGTGTTACTGCCTCCGAGCGATAGGGGTTCAGTGACGCGCCCCGCGGTGATTTACAGCCCTGGGATTGGAGGGGAAGAAGCGTAGGAAAACCGTCTGCCCGGAGTAGGGGAGACTCTGTCCGTCACCCGGCTAACACCCACCTGCAGTCTGCCCACCTCAGCCATCGCTTCAGACCAGAGTACTTCCACGCCAAGTGATATCATACCGACGGGAGTTCGTTTTGCCTATCGGACCCAAGAGAGTAATCCCACTGGTGACAGTCCCTGCGTCGGTGTGCCGCACCATTTCCTCACCCTCACACACCAGGCGGCTTCACCAGCAGCTTGCAGTTGCCTCAGGGTGACTCGGCATTGGGAGGGAATTGGGTTGAGCTGTTTCAGGCCACTGCATTGTCTACTCTGGGAGCAGGCTGCTCTATGCGTCCGGTGAGGCTGCACAGACCTTCCTAATGGCCCGCCGGTACCGAAGGCAGCGAGCTTTTAGCAAGAGACGGAGACCAGTTTAATGCAAACAGCGTCAGTTTTATTGAATCATGCAGCTGGATGGATTAACGGTTATACGACGGCGGGACAGCGATCAGCGGGATAGTGTATAGTCAGTACCGATACCAGAGAGTGTGAACACCGGAAAACTTTAACCCCTTCCCATAATCAGAGCACAGGAGAATTATTGCAGTTACATGGAGACAGGAGGTGGATCATATCGAACGTCCACTGCCTGTTCTGCCCAGTGTCTGTAACGCTCCAGCGCCGACAACCCGTGCGGCCAGACAGAAGTGGTCTGTGGCCTTCAGCTTCCCCAGTGCGTTCCCCGAGGAGACACAGACATCCCCTCCAACCCCAAGCGTCAACCTGCGTGGCCCGCGGTTTTTGATGTATTTCCGATCTCACTCTTTCACCAGGAATGCAAAAGAGCCCGGGGAAGGACTCATCTGAATGTTCACCGTGACGCGGCGCCCCACACCAACATGGGCAAAGTTTTCTCAAGGCTGCTTCCCTTATCAACGCGGCCCGATGTTCTTGGGTCAGTGGAGGATCATGGTGGCCGGAAGTCCTAGAACTGGGCTCCTCAGCCAGCCACATTGCGGTTACTGTGGGGGTCGGTGATGATCGGTCACGTGTTGGTTATCGGGTGCCGAGGCCAGGCTGGGTGAATAGGCCAGTGCTTTGATTACTGAATAACGGTATGGGAATGCGTTATTAGCGGAGTGCGTGCCGAAAGCGATGATTGATACGAAGCAAGGTGGGGGGATCCAAAGCGATTTCCGTCGTCCTCACATGCGTGGGCAATCCGCTCTGCCAGTGGCAACGAACCAGATCTCCTCACTGAAAGGTGTAAGAGAAAGGTGAGGGGAAACTTCCTGAGTGCAACCGCTGTCCCTTTATTGACGGGATCGTCCTCATCAGCAGAGAACCGGCCCCAAAAATCGGCAGTGCTTGGCCGGCTGAGTGTGGAGAGCCGGCGGCACAGCTGCGCTGAGAAACGCATTCCTACCGTTAGAGAGCATGGGATCTACGATCAGACAGGGTAAAAATATCGCCAGCAAGGAGACTAAATATCCAAGGTGTTTTCCACGGATGTGGGGAACGGAAGGATTACATGTGTCACGACAGGACTATTCAGGAATAACAGAGCCTGGTGTCGGAGAGGTAGGAAAGGTCCTTAATGAATATTTCTCTCTGTATTCATGATTCAGAAAGATCTTGACAAATGTGAGCACAACTATAACAGGCTGATATGCTTGAACAGGTCAATGTTAAGTAGGATGAGTGCATAGAATGGACGATCTGACAATTCAGCTGCAGATTGGCCAATATGACGTTGAGGTTATCTCTGAAACTTGGCTAAGGGATGGCTGCCATCGGGATCTGAACCTCCAAGGATATAAGGTATATCGGAAAGATAGGTTAGTAGGCAGAGGGGGTGCTGTAGCTCTGTGTATAAGAAATAATATTAAATCATTGGAAAGAGGTGACATAGGATTGGAAGGCGTAGAGTCTCCATGGGTTGAGTTAAGAAATAGCAAGGGTAAAAGGACATTAGTGGCAGTTGTATACAGGCCTCCAAACAACAGCCGGAATGTGGTTTACAAATTACAGCAGGAGATAGAAGACTCATGTCAGAAAGGCAATGTCATGATAATCGTTGGGGATTTTAACATGAAAATGGATTGGGAAAACTGGGTCAGTACTGAACCTCGAGAGAGAATGTGTAGAATGTTTAAGGGATAGCATTTTAGAAACCGTTTGTTGCTGAGCCAACTAGCGGATCGGCTGTGCTGGATTGGGTGTTATGCAATGATTGGAGGTGGTAAGAGAGCACAAGGTTAAGGAACCATTAGGGAACAGTGATCGCAATATGATCGAGTTCATATTGATATTTGAGAGGGAAAATAAAATCTAATGTGTGGAATTTCAATGGAATAAAGGATATTGCAATGGCATGGAAGGGAAACTGGCCGAAGTTGACTGGAAAGGGACATTTGAAGGAAAGACAAAGAAGAAGAAATTTGAAGAAGAAGAAGGGCGGGACCGCGGCTGGCAAGTAGAGTCAGAGCCGATGTAAAGGCAAAAGACGGGCCATAAAATAAAGCCGCAGCTAGTGGGAAGATCGAGCATTGGGAAGCTTTAAGAAACTTGCGGAAGTAAACTACGAAGGTCATTAAGAAGGAAAAGATGAATTACAAGAGGAAGCTGGAGACTAATATCAAAGGAGATACCAAAAGCTGTTTATTGTACATTAAGGGTAAAAGAGAGTCGAGGGCAGAAATAGGATCAATACAAAATGACGCCGGAGATACTGCAATGAGAGATGTAGAGGTGGCAGACGAACTGAATGCGTATTTTGCATCAGTTTTCACAATGGAAGAGTCAGCAGTGTACCGAACATTCACGAGTGTCAGGGAAGTGAAGCACGTGCTGTGAAAATTACGACTGAAAAGGTGCTCAGGAAGTTTAATGGTCTGAGGGTGGATAAATCTCCTGGACCTGACGGATTGCACACCCGTGTTCTGAAAGAAGTAGCTGGAGAGAATACGGAGGCATTAACGATGATCTTTCAAGAATCGATAGATCCTGGCATGGTAGCGGATGTCTGGAAGATTGCAAATGTTACTCCTTTATACAGGAAGGGTGGGAGGCAGCAGAAAGGAAACTATAGACGTGTTAGCATGACATCAGTGGTTGGGAAGTTGTTGGAATTGATTGTCCGGGATGAGATTACGGAGTACGTGAAGGCACATGACAAGAAAGGTAAAGCCAGCACAGTTTCCTGAAAGGAAAATCCTGCCTGACAAACATACTGCAATTCTTTGAGGAAATTAAAAGCAGCGTAGACAACGGAGATGCAGTAGACGTGGTGTACTTGGATGTTCAAAAGGACTTTGACAAGGTGCCGCACATGAGTCTATTTAGCAAGATAAGAGCCAATGGAACTACAGGGAAGTTACTAGCTTGGTTACTAGTCTGATCGACAGAAAACAGAGAGTGAAATGAGAGGATCGTATTTTGGTTGTCTACGGGTTACCAATGGAGCTCCACAGTTGTCACTGTTGGGACCGTTACTTTTTACGATGCACGTTAATGATTTTGACTACAGTATTAATGGATTTATGGCCAAATTTGCCAATGATACCAGGATAGGTGGAGGAGCGGGCAGTGTTGAGGAAACAGAGAGCCTACAGAGAGATGTAGGTAGCTTAGGGGAATTGGCAAAGTATTGGCAAATGAAATACAATGTTCGAAAGTTTATGGACTTGCACTTTGGTGGAAGAAATAAACGGACAGACTATTATTTCGATCGGGAAAGAATTCAAAATGCAGAGCTGCAAGGGAATTGGGACCCCTTGTGCAGGACACCCTAAAGGTTAACCTCCAGGTTGAGTCGGTTGTTAATCAAGGCGATTGCTATGTTGGCATTCATTTCTCGAGGCACAGAAACACAGAATCATAGAAAACCTGCAGCACGATATAGGTCCTTCGGCCCACAAAGCTGTGCCGAACATGTCCTTACCTTAGAACCTCCTAGGCTTACCCAGAGCTCTGTATTTTTTCGAAGCCCCATGTACCTATCCAGGAGCCTTTTAAAAGACCCTATCGGTTCCCTCTCCACCACCGCCGCCGGCTGCCTATTCCACACACTCGCCACTCTCTGCATAAAAAAATACCCCTGACATCTCCTCTGTCCCTACTTAAAAACACCCTAAAACTATGTCCTCTCGTACTAGCCACTTCACTACTGGGAAACAGCCTCTGACTATCCACATGACCAATGCCTCTCATTATCTTGTACACCTCTATATGGTCATCTCTCATCCTCTGTCGCTCCAATGAGAAAAGGCCCTAGTTTATTCAATTGATTCTCATCAGGCATGCTCCCAATGAAGGCAACCTCATTATAAAATTCCTCTGCATCCTTTCTATAGTTTCCAGGTCCTTCCTGTAGTGTGGCTACCGGAATTGAGCACAGTACTCCAAGTGGAGTCTGACCGGGGTCCTATATAGCTGCAAATTACCTCTCGGCACTTAAACACACGGCCAATACATTGTATGCCTTCTCAACCGCACAGTCAACCAACGTAGCAGCTTTGAGTGTCTTATGGACTTGGAACCCAAGATCCCTCGAATCCTTCACATTGCCAAGAGTCTTACCGTCAATGCAATATTCTGCCATCATTATTAACCTACCAAAATATACCACCTCACACTTATCTGGGTTGAACTCCATCTGCCAATTCTCAGCCCAGTTTTGAATCCTATCAGGGTCCCGCTGTGACAGCCCTCTACAAGATCCACAACAACCCCAACATTCGTGTCATCAGCAAATTTACTAACCCATCCCTCCACTTCCGCATCCAGGTCATTTATAAAAATCACGAAGAGTAGGGGTCCCTGAGGCAAACCACTGTTCAACGACTTCCATGGAGAATATGACCCGTCTACAACCACTCTTTCTCTTCTGTGGGTAAGCCAGTTCTGGATTCATAAAGAAAAATCCTCTTGGATCTCATGTCTACCTACTTTCTCAATAAGCCTTGCGTGGGATACCCTATTAAAATGCCTTGCTGAAATCCATACACACTACAGCTACGGTCATACCTTCATCAATGGGTTTAATAACATCCTCAAAACATTCAATCAGGCTCGTAAGGCAACGACATGCTGACAACGGCATGCTGGCTACTCCTAAACATATTATGCCTCTCCAAATGTTCATAAATCCTGCCTCTCAGGATCTTCCCTATAAGTTTACCAACCACTAATGTAAGACTCACTGGTCTATAATCTCCTGGGCTATCTCACCTCCCTTTCTTGAATAAGGGAACAACACCCGCAGCTCTCCAATCCTCCGAAACCTCTCTCGCCGTCATTGATGATGCAAAGATCATCCCCAGAGGCTCATCAATCTCCTCCCTCGCTTCCCACAGTAGCCTGGGGTGCATTCCTTCGGGTCCCGGTGACTTATCCAACTTGATCTTTCCAAAAGTTCCAGTACATCGTCTTCCTTAACATCTACATGCTCAAGCTTTTCAGTCGGTTGCAAGTCATCGCTACAATCGTCAAGATCCTTTTCCGTAGTGAAGCAAAGTATTCATTAAGTACCTCAACTGTCTCCTCCTGTTTCATACAAGTGTTTCCACTGTCACACTTGATTAGTCCTATTATCTCACGACTTATCTTCTTGCTCTTCACATACTTGTTCAGTGCCTTGGGGTTTTCCTTAATCCTTTCCCACAAGGCCTTCTCATGGCTCTTTCCGTCTCTCCGAATTTCATTCTTAAGCTCATTCCTGCTAGCCTTATAATTTTCTAGATCTCAATCACGGTCTAGTTTTTGAACCTTTCGCAAGTTCTCCTTTAAGTATAACTGTCTTTGTACACCACGGTTCCTGTATCCTACCATCCTTTCCCTGTCTCATTGAAACGTACCTCTGTAGGACCCCACGAAAATATCCCTTGAACATTTTCCAGAATTCTTCCGTACGTTTCCCTGAGAACTTTTTTTTTTTTTTTTACAATTTATGCTTCCATTTTCCTGCCTGATAGCCTCATATTTCGCCTTGTCCAATCAAACCTTTCCCTAACTTGTCTGTTCCTATCCCTCCACAATGCTGTGGCAAAGGAGAGAGAATTGTGATAACTGGCTCCAAAATGCACTTCCACTGTGATACTTGACAACTGACCAGTTTCATTTCCCAATACCTGAATAAGTACAACCTCTCCTCTGGTAGGCTTATCTCCATATTGTGTCAAGAACCATTCCTCAACACACAACTCCATCCCATCTAAATCCTTCACTCTAGGAAGATGCCAATCAATATCTGGGAAATTAAAATTTCCCACCACAACACCCCTGCTATTATTGTACCTCACTTCACTTGGAATATAAGAGCAGGGATGTGATGTTGAGGCTCTACAAGGCACTCGTGAGACCACACTTGGAGTATTTTGGGCAGTTTTGGACTCATTATTTTAGAAATATATTCTGACATTGGAGAAGGTTCAGAGAAGCTGCACAAGAATGATTCCAGGAATGAAAGGGTTACCGCATGAGGAACGTCTGGCAGCTCTTCGGCTGTATTCCCTTGAGCTCAGGAGAATGAGGTGGGATCTCAGAGAAACATTCCGAATTTTAAAAGGCGTGAAAAGATATGGCAAAGTTATTTCCCATGGTAAGGGACTCCAGGAAAATAGGGCAGGATTTCAGGATTGAAGGACGTCCTTTGAGAACTGAGATGCGGACAAATTACTTCAGTCAGAGGGTGGTAAATCTGTGGAATTTGTCGCCACCAGCGACTATGGAGGCGAAGTCGTTGGCAGTATTTAAGGCAGTGATAGATAGGTTCTTGATTAACCAGGGCGTCAAAGGGTATGGGGTGAAACCGGGCGAAAGGGGATGACTGGAAGAATTGGATCAGGCCATGATTGAATGGCGGAGCAGACTCGATGGGCCGAATCTGCTCCTGTATCTTCTGGTCTTATGAGCTGAATCCTTTCAAGACCCTGAGGATAGTTAAGTCTCTGGTGCCGGGGGATATTTACTCCAGTTTTCTAAGGGAAGAGTAGTAAGGTCTTTAGGCGCTTTTGGCGATGGACTTTGCGTCCTACTGCCCTCTTCAGTCGTACCGGCGGATTTCAAGGAGTAAATGTTTATTTTTTGTTCAAAGAATATAATGGGGATAATGGCGGGAATCATAGAACAGTAAAGCTTATGCCATTGTGTGTAACATGCTCCAATAGATATCCAGGCAGTATATACAGGCATTTGAAGAAATAGAGTCTGATTAGAGATGGTCAGCATGGTCTTGCCAGGTGCAGGTCATGTCTCAAGAATGTGATTGAATTCTTTCTGATGCTGCAAACCACGTTAATGGTTTGTAGGAGGATGGTGTATACATGAATTTTATTAAGATGTTTAATAAGATTCCTCATTGTTGGCCCACTCAGAAAGTCATGTGATAGGGGATCCAGAGAATCTTGTCTGTGTAGGTAAGACTGGCGTGCCCAAGAGACAGTGGGCTAGCAGTTGGAGATTATTGCACCTGGAGGTCAATGAGATGCTGTGATCCATAGCGATCTGTTCTGTGACTCCTGGATTTTCTGAATTTTACAACTGAGTTGGATGAGGAAATGGATAGACATAGTAAACAGGCAAAACATGGATGCTGTTATGGATCATGTGGTGGGTTATCTCAGGTTACAAACTGGGCATTGATAGATGCAGAGCTGGGTTGAGAAATGGCAGGTCAAGTTGAGTATGGGAAGAGTGAAGAATTACACTTTGAAAGGCCGTATTTGATTGCAGAATCCATGGTTAATGACAGTTTACTGTAATTGAACATATTGAAGAGCAGAAGCACTTTCAACGTTGACGTCCATTATCCCTTAATGTTTCCGCGCCATTAAATAGAATGGTTCAGAGTGTCTATGGATGGTTTAGGATAAACCGCTCGGGGAACGAGTTCAATAGCCGCGAGGTAATGTTGCAGCTCTATAAAACTCGAGTTAAACCACACTGGGAAATTGTGCTACACCCCAGATTGGAAACATCTGAAAAGGGGAGGGAATTTTAAAGCGATTTTTTGGTAATGTATAGGGGCTGCCAAAAGTGTGTTTTTACGCATAGTAGTGAGTGTGTGAAACGCAGTATCAATGGTGGTAGTATAGACACATGCATTAGGATCAATTCAGAGATTTTCTTAGCACACGGATAACGGAGCAATAGACGGCTTTGTCGGAGAACAAGATTAGAGGCGCTAAAACATCAAGGACCAAAGGGGCTACAAAAACCTGCACTGTTCAGTGTTTTCTTATCTATGTACAGGATAAACTAGGATGGTCCGCACAGTTTATAATAGGGAGGATCATGCCTGGGCAATGTTTCAGGAGCTCAGGGTAGGGACAGAGATCAGTGACCACACCGGGGTCGTGGAGACATTACAGGAGCCGAAGGAAGCTGTTCAAAACCGTTCCTTCCCTTGAAAGAGCAAAGTGAGGAGAGTTTCTTCTCTTTCTCGCCGCTTCGCTCCCCGCCCGACCGTGCGTGAGCACAAGGCTGGTACTGTAACGTCTCTGGTTCATTAACTAACGCAATCACGGACAGAGCATTCGGATGCCACTTACCCTGACTGCTTAAAGCCGAAGTAATACGATAACCTGATGGAGAGGGTGGAAAAATAAGAAAAATAATTAATGCTCCGACATCGTGAAGTTAATTGTCACCCACAATCCACATCTCACTGACACTCAACACTGATCCCTTCCCGATATGCTCAGAGGCAGCACCGGGACATCAAACTACCTTCCCTTTGGACACGTTGACCCTCCAACTTCAACATCAAGTTCAAATTTTCCACCAAACTCCTTTCCTCCGTTTGCTCCAAACCGTGGAGCCCTACTGCGGTTCGCTGGGGCACCGGCCCAGCTTATCTGCCCTCTCACACAGACACACACAATGCAGCAGTCACACTTTATCAGTTCTTGGAGGAGTAGCGTGACGACGGAGGCTTCTGGAATAGAAAGCGTACGATCACACTGATTGGTTTGCACTACAGGCTCTGCAATAGCTGCTAGAACATTAATGAACAGCCATGTAATGTGAATAACAACATGTGTAAAATTACAAGTTTGATCTCATGGGGATCTTCAACTTCCCCAATACAAAAATGTACATTCAAGAGTAATAGACGGGGAGAATGTATTAAATGTATCCAGGATGCTTTATTAAATCCAAACGTGCACACTCCAGCGAGAGGAGGTGCTGGAGTGAAAAAGCAAACGTATGTAAAGCTCCCTAAATTCGGATCAAACGGTGGAAATCGAGAGTATAACGAAGCCAGTAAAGAACGAAAAATGCGAACGAGGAAAACCAAAATGGGACGTGAAAAGTCTCTGGCAAGCAGGATTAAAGTGAACTTAATTAAGCAGTATTCAATAGAAACATCAACAGCAAATGACTAACTATGGGCAGTGTATAATCATTTCACTTTGGGGAGCTAGGGAAGGCTATGTTTGCTTCAATGCGGAAAATGTAAGTGACGTATTCACTGAGTATTTTGCTTCCGTATTTATCAAGGTAAAAGACATGGAGGAGCAACAGATCGGAGCTCAGTGTATAAATATGTTAGGTGTTTAGAGGTGAAGTAGGAGAAGGAAGTGTTGGGCCTCCGAATGAGTTTTCAGGTGGATAAGTCTCCAGGACCTGATGGAATTTCCACAGGTTAGAGAAGGAAGAAAGAGACGGAATTGCACGGTCCTTGGCAAATATCTCCTCCCTAGCCACGTGAGAGATCCTGGAGGACTGAATACTGGCTAACATTTTACATCTACATGAAAAGGGGAAAAAAGAGAAATGCTGGAAACTATTTACACGTGAGTCTCACGTTAGTTTCTTACAAGAGAGAATTAGTTGCTGAAGGGCCTTTTTGAATCTGGAGTTCTAATTAGTGAAGCTCAGCAAGGATCTGGGCTGGGACCCCTTCTGTTCGTGATGTGAATAAATAAGCGGGATGCAAATGTCGACAGATTTGTTAGTAAGTTTTCGGATGATACCTAGATTTGCGGAGTTGTGGATAGTTTAGAAAAAAACTTGCAAAACGTACAGCGCAACATAGATCAGTTGCAGATATAGACAGAAAAAATGGTAGAAGGAGTTTAACCGCGATGAATTTGGAATGTTGCACCTTGGTCGGGCAAATGCGAGGAGCAAGTACTCTGCTATTGAAAAAAACCCTTAATTATTTTGCTGCATAGAGAGATCTTGAAGTCCAAGTACATAGCACCTCAGAAACAGTTACAAAGGTCGATAAGGCGGTTAAGGAAGCTTATGCAATGTTTGCTTTTATTAGTTAAGATATTTAGTACAAATGGCAATAGGTTATGTTGTAAATTTATGAAAATCTAGAGTATTGCATATAATTCTAGTCATGCCACCGTAGGAAGGATGTTGAGGGTTTGGGTAGAGAGCAGAAGAGGATTACCAGGATGCTGCCTGGTTTAGAAGCCATGTGCTAACATTAGACACGACAACTTTTGTTTGCTTTGGAGCGAAGGAAGCTGACTGGGAATTGTGAGAGGCGCAGATAGAGTACACAGGCAGTTTCTTTTTCCCAGGGTATATATATCTAATAACAGAGGTCATGGATTGTAGATGAGAGAGGGTATGTTCGAAGGCGATGTGAGGGGTAACTTTTAATCCAGAGAGTGGTGAATGTTTGGACTGTGCTGTCTGGCGTGGTGGTACAGGCAAATACATCAGAGGTTTTAGGAGATGGTAAGATAGGAAACCCTGTGATTGTGAGGAAGACGGAAGAATATGGGCATTGTGTAAGTAAGAGGGATTCGTTGGCGGAGGTGGGGTTCATTTACTTTCCAGTTCGGCACAATATTGTTGACCGAAGGGCCTGTTCCAATGCTGTATTCTTCTATGTTCTTTGTTCTTTCCCTCCCACCCTTCCGGCAGCATGAAAGCACACCCAATGTTGCGACGGGCCTGGTTCATTTAACGCCTCCAGACAAACACAGCTTTCGAATTCCACTTACCAGCCGGTAAAGAACTGTTTTATCCAGGACCATCTCCTATTTGAAGAATATGAAGAAGATACAAAAGTTGGTTATGTGAAAAACTCTCTGAGAAACGGTGCAATGTTCACTCAGCCTTCTCTTTGTGCGCACTATGGGTTGAGGTGCTATTTTAAGTGGGACGGTACAGAGGGTCCATATGTTACCGACACTCAGCACTAAAGTGAAGTGAGGGACTGTAGGATGTGTGAGGCTGAACAGATTGTAAGCATTTTCGTAACACTGTGCATATATTGTTATTACGTTTTCTTTATTTACATAATTCATTGTGAGTTATATATAGGAGGTACCTGAATGGCATACGCCATTATGGCAATACGTTATATGTGAGTACCTCACGAATAGAACAATAAGTAGACCAGTTAACCCGGACATCTCTGTATTTCATTGGATTATTTTCCAGAGTTAGTGAACATAATAGCACGGGAAACGAAGGCTTCAATGTTTTGGGCAGAGTGGGGGAAGGATATCCTGGGTCAGATCTCCTTGTTCTCATAAAACAGGACAAAAGTGTGAGCACATTTCCCGTATAGTATCTGCAGGGACTGGGAGTGTTGGCTCTAATAACCAGGCGAGACTACAGCTGCGCGACGTGTGCAGTCAAGGGGAGCACAACATTTCCAAGAAGACCATATTTTAAGGTATAAGGAGAACAAACGAGAGATTTCAGGGCATATTGGACCAATTGAAAGTGACTCTCCACCTCATATTCTCGATATTGATATTTATTGCTTATTCAGCTATTATTATTATTTCTTATTTTCCATCTTGCCTTCCAATACTTTGTTGTATCTGGTACATTGGTCGCCAATACCATAAAATCAGAAGAGCTTAGGATCATAAGACATAGGAGAAGGATGCGGCTATTTGGCACATGAAGTCTGCTGCACTATTTTATCATAGCTGATCCATTTTTTTCCCCTCTCAGTCACAATCTCCTGCCTTCTCAAGTATCCTTTCATGTCCTGACTAATCAGGGTTCAATCAAGCTGTGCCTAAAATATACTAAATAACTTGGCCCCACAGCTGCCCGTGGCAACAATTTCCACATATTTACAATTGTCTAGCTGAAGACATTCCGCCACATCCCCTTTCTAAAGGACATCCTTCTATTCTCCTGTTGGCTCTGGCCTCAGATTCCCGCACAATGGGATGCAAGCCTTCCAGAGTTTCCCTATCAAAACCATTCAGCGTTGCATGGGCTTGAATTCTAGACAGTAGAGGCCGAGAGCCATCCAATGTTCTTCATTTGATAATCCTTCCAATCCTGGACTTATTTTCCTGAACCTCATACATCCTCTGAATTTTCAAAAATGTCAGCACATCCTTTCTTAGAAAAGGGGCCCGAAACTGTATACAATCTCTAAGTGAGTTCTCATCTCTGCTTTATAAAGCCTTAATAATACGTCTTTGCTTTCTTTTATTCTACTCCTCTGGAAATAGATGCCTAACATCGTATTTGCCTTCCTCACCACCGATCCAGCCGGGGAACTTAACTTCACATTCTTGCCCGAGGGCACCCGAAATCATGTGCTCCTCAGATTTTTGGTTTTGTTTCTGCGCTTGGAAGATAATCTGCCCTTTTATTTCTTCTGCCAATTTCCTGACTATCAACCTGCTGAAAAGTACTCCATCTGCCACTTCTTTGTGCATTTCCCTGCTCTGTCTAGGTCTGTCTGTGGGGTCTCATCCTCCTCCAAACTTTCTGAAACTTCACCTATTTTCGTATCATCTGCAAATTTTCCCCGAAAGAAAATGACAGTTTCCTCATCCAAAATCATTGACATGTAACGTAAGAAAGAAGCTGTCCCAACCCAGATCCCTGAGGGCAACCCTAGTCACCGGCAGCCAAACAGAAAAGTCTCCCTTCTTTCCCACAATTTGCCTTCTGCAAATCAATGCTAGTGTAGTTTTTGTAATACCATGGACTCTTACATTATTATGCAACCTCACGAGCGGTACTTTCTGAAGATTCATGTACACAACATACCGTTTTTCTATCCTGCTTGTTAGTTTCTCAAATTATTCCAACAGATTTTCAGGCAAGAGGTTCCGTTGAGGAAACCATGCTGACAAGTGACTATTTTACATGCGCCTCCAAAACGCCAAACCACATCCTTATCAACTTACTCCCAACATTTTACCAACCACTGATGTCTAACGAACTTTCCTACAATTTCGTTAGTTGTGCCTCTCCTGCTTCTTGACGAGGGGCATGACATTTGCAATTTTCCATTCCTTCGCAACAGTGCCAGGATTTCTTTCTTGAAACATCTCAACTAATGCCTCTACCATCTCTTCAGTCACCTTCTCAGAAGCCTGGAATGTATGCCATCCTGTCCAGGAGACATCCACATTAGACCTTTCAGTTTCCAAGAACTTTCTCCCTTGAAATGGCAACTTCTGACATTTCTGCCCACAGAGACTCTCTATCTGCTCGAGTTTCCATAGTAACGTTTGATGCAAAATATATATTCAGTTCGTCCGCCATTTCATTGTCTCCTATTACTAGCTCTCCAGTATCATTTCCCAACAGTCCGATATCCACTCACGTCTCTCTTGTACACATTATGTATCTGAACAAACCTTTGACATCGTCTTTAATATTATTTAGTAGTTTGCTACGCATTCCATATTTTCCTTTTAAATAACTTTTTATTTCTCTTCTGTTGTTTTTTTTAAAAAGGCTTCCCCATCCTCTGACTTCGCACTAATTGCTTTTGTGCTAGTTTTGACATCTCTTTTCAGCCAACGTTATGACGCATTTCCTTTATAAGGCTTCTTCCACTTGTGGTTGTATACATTCACGCTTTCCTGATTGTTTCCAGAAATTCCAGCATTGATTCTGTGTCTCCAGCCGTCCCAGTGGTCTTTTCCAATTAATTTTAGTAAACTCCTTTCTCATGCCGCTGCAATTCCCTTTACTCCACTGTAATGATGATACATTTGACTCTGGCTTCTCCGTCTCAAATGCCAGTGTAAATTCTATTATAGTATGATCACTTTCCCTATGACGGCTATTACCTTAAACTCTCTGATCTAAAGAGCAATCTTGTAGCCATTCTAGAAATGTCCACTCTAGGATCCTGCACCAAAATGATTTTCCCAATCTATCTGCATATTGAAATCCCCTATGACTATTCTAACATTCCGTGTCTTGCATGCATTTTTATCCCGTTTTCCTTTGTAGACCATATCCTTACCGCCCAAGAGACAGTTTGTATCGAAAGGGCTTGCCAGTCTGTATATCAGCTTTTTTTTTTTACCCTTGCTGTTCCTCAGATTTCCCCACAACGAATCAAAACATTCAGACCCTTTGGTAACCCTTTCTAATTAGTTGATTTGAGTTTTTATCAGCAGAGGTATGCCACCCCCTGTGCCTACCTGTCTGTCGTTTCGATACAACCTGTGTCTTGGATGGTAAGCTCCAAGCTGTCATCTTTCAAAAAAAGATTTAGTGATGCCATAACGTCATACGCGTCAACTGTGACACAAGACCATCTCACCTATTCCGTTTATCACCTTCAATACGGAATTCACCCTTTTACAAACGTTTGTGCATTGCAACTCATGTTGTCCACTGTCATTTTGTCGCATCGTCAGAGCACTCCGTGCTCGCAGTCTCACTGCATACTGTCTCTGTCTGGAAACCAAATACCTCATGTTTGGCACTCGCACTCTGGCTGCCATTTCTTTGCCAAATTAGCTGAAACCGTTCATAAATCTGAAGAACTGACTCCTACACCAATTCTGCAGCCACGCATTCACCTGTCAAGTCATCGTATTCTTCCCCCACTGACGATATCGAGACATTAATCACGCTATTACTATCCTGCAGGTCCTTTTTTCAGCTTTTTATCCAGCTCCCTCAATTCTCTCTTCAGGACCTCCTCACTTGTTATAACTATGTTATTGGTGCCAGAATGCTGACCTTCACCCCGCAGAATGTCTTGGACCTGATCAGAAACATCTCTGATCCTGTCAGCAGGGAGGAAACATACCATCCGAGTCTGGCTATCGCGCCCATACAATCTTGTCTCTGTTCCTCCGGCTATGGATTCTCCTATCACCACTGCAGTCTCCTCAGCTCTCTTATTCTCTGAGCCACAGCACCAAATACAGCGCCAAGGGCCGGTCAGTGCTGCTCGTCCACGCTCTCAACAGCATCCAAGTTGGTATACTGTTCATTAGGGGAAGCGACGACACTTCCTTTCCTTCTCCTGACAGTCTCCCAGTTGCCTTTCTCCTGCAACCTCAGGGTGATAAACTGCCTATAGATCCTAGCTATCAGCTTCCCATTCTCAAGTTTGAGTCGAAGGTCATAGACCCGCAGCTCCAGTTCGTTATGACACTGCGGATCTGCAGCTCGGTTCTCCTGGTGCAGATGTGCACCGGGAGACTGGGGATCTCCCAGAGTTTCCATCTCGCACATACCGTACGAAACACTGCCGTGCAGCCATTCCCGCTATTGTTCCATAACAGACGGGAAATCAAGAATTAAGTATCAAAGAGAATATTGTGAACAAGAGGAAGGTTCTGGAATCCAAGAAACACACACAGAATACTGGACGAATTCAGGTGAGGAGGCAGCATCTATACAAAAAAAACGTGCTCTCGAAGCTTCAGGCTGAAACACTTCGGCAGGACTGGAGGAAAAAAAAACTGAGCACTAGATGGAAAAGGTGTGTTGCGGGGAGTGAAGGACAGAAACACAATGTGATAAGTGAAACAAGGGGGAAGGGTGAAGTGTAGAGCTGGGAAGTTGATTGGTGAAAGAGAAATAAAGCCATTGGGGAATGAAGGTGGTGGAGGGGTGATTTGTAGCTCCAGAGAGAGGCGACGTGCGGCAAAGGACATAAGTTGCGAGAAGGAAAAGGGCATTGGAAGTGGTAACGAAACCATTTTAAAATCACCATATCAACAGCGGAGGTGGTGAGGCGATACATTCTGAAAGTTACAGGCTTGTGACCCTTATTTCAGTCGTTGGTAAAATGTTGGATGCTGCTATTACGAGTGCGCTTTTGATGTACTTGGACTCACGTTATGTGTTAGGCTCAATTCAGCATAGTTTCCTTCAGGGGAATAATGACTGAAAAATCTGTTAGTATTTTTTGAGGAAATAAAGGAAGGCTTGATCATAAGACAAGAAAAGCATAAACATATAAGACACATGAGCAAACTTTGGCCATTCATCTCACCGAGTCTGATCCACCATTCCATAACGGCTGATCCCGGACCACACTCACCCCATAAACCGGCCTTCTCAATATCCTTCGATGCTCTCACTAATCAGGGAAAGATCAACTTTCGCATGAAAATGCGCAAGAACTTACCCATATTGGGTTCTTTGGGTTTGTCTGGCAGTTTCCCGTTGCAATAGCTATAGCACTCATGTCTGCTCCTTGGCGCTCACGGACCACTGGAACATTGCTGGTGTCTTCGTCAATGAAGCGGATATAAACCCAAATTCAGTCCGTCTGCCATTGATTTGCCTTCCATTTCTACATCACCAGCATAATTTTCCAGTGGCCCACTACCAACTCTCAGCTCCCTTTTACTCACGATAATTGAAAAAAAAAGAACTTTTGATATCCTACAATATATTATCCGCTACTCTGCAGTCAAATTTCATCTTTTCTTCTCATCACTTTTTAGTTGCCTTTTGCTGGATATTTAAAAAAGAAACTTACCAAACATCCAACTTCCCGCTCACTTTCGCTACCTTATATGTGCTTCCTTTTTTTAATACAATCCTTACCACCGTTTGTCAGCCACGGTTGCCTATCTCTGCCGCTTGAGAACACTTTCCTCTGCGGCACATATCTATCCTGCGCCTTGTGAATTATTCCCGGTAATTCAGACAACTGCTCTGTTGTCAACCCCGCCAGTATCCTCCTCCAATCCACCTCGGCAAGGTCTTTCCTCCTGCCCCTGTATTGCGATATTGATTCATGTGAGTCATGCTACTCCCTCTCAAATTGCAGAATTAATTTAATCATATTATGGTCACTGCCTCCTAAAGGTGCTTTACATTAAGCTCCCGAATGCGACCTGTGTTATTACAGAGCAACCAATCCAAGATTGTCTTTCCCCGACTAAACTTGAGCACAGGCCGCGAGAAAAAGCCATCTTGTAGGCGATCAACAAATCCCCTATGTTGCAATCCGACACCAATCATTTTTTTCCACAATCCCCTTGCAGATTGCAGTCCTGCATTACAAATGTGTCATTACAATTCTTACATACCTTTTCTAGCTCATTTTGCAATCTGAAGCACACATCTTGGCTACTAATTTGAGGCCTGTATATGATTCCCACAATATTTTTTCCCAGTTATAGTTTCTTCACTCCAGCTACATCGGTTCAACACACTTTGACCAAATGTCACCTCTTTATAATGATGTAACACCGTCTGAAAGCAACAGATCCACAACATCGCCGATACCTTCCTTTCAGTACACAGTATATCATTTGATGTTAAGCTCCTAGCTATGCTCTTTTTCCGCCACGACTTACATATTACATCCCTAATTGCGCCACGAGTTCGTCCACCTTATTTTGATTGCAACGTGCAATACGTACAGCACCTTCAGTTCAGCAGTTTTAGTCCTTTTGAATTTTGCCTCTGTGGCAGAATTTAACTCTTTGTTCTGTCTACATTTCTACCCAATCATTAACTTCTCCTCCATTACATGCCCGTTAAACCCATCGTCTGTATATAAACCCGCGGGATCATGCTCAACAATACATCTTGCTTTCCGTTACACTGCCATGTTGTTTCACACCACTTTCGACAGCTCTACTAAATCTGAGAAAGTCAATTGCTGTTGCTTTCTTAGATTTTCAGAAGGCCTTTCACAAGGTGCCGCACATGAGGCTGCTAAACGAGCTAAGGTCACACGGTATTACTGGAGCACTCCCAACCCTTCCGTCAGCTTGAGCACCCACCCAATACAGCAGCTCTTTTGGCTCACTTATCGCCCCGGGCACAGTCACAATCTTCAATATCCACTTACCCGTGATGATACGCTTCCGGAGGTGAAGGAATTCCTTCTACGCCGTTCCTGTGTTCAAAAATAGAAATAATTATATCCCGGCTCATCAAACCATTATTTCGTTCGTTTCCCGATCCTGCGTGAGCGTCCTACTGGTGTGATTCGCTTTAAAAACTTTCGAGCATGTCAGTTTGAAAATAAATGAGTTTGAAGAATGTGAGGAAAACAAAGAATTCGAGGACGTGCCAGCAAAGCAGGATGCTCAGCGACGCAACACTACAACGGGCAGGGTGCAGAGAGGCGAGTTCGGAGCTGGTGCAGAGAGAGGAGCTCGGAGATATTCCAGAACTCGGGTGATTATTAAACAGGGCAAAAGGCTGAGCACATGAACTGGGTTGAAGAGCTGGCCGTGAATGATCACGTGAGATCTCAGCACTTCACTTTGTGCGATTTAGACGGAAAAAGAAAAATAACCCTGGAAAAACTCTTTTGTGGATAAGGAAACAATAAGCGATAGGGGAGAAGGGACAAAACATTCAAATTGAACATAATGCTGGAGAGGTTTGAATATGATTCAGGGAAATGATCCATGATCGCAATAAATACTTTGCATCCGTTTTCACTGCAGAAGGCACCAGTAACTTGACCAATTTTCAAGGGGAATGCATTGTGTGGCCTTTCAATCAACAGAGGTGGATTCATTAGAAAAGGCAGAAAATTCAAATTCAGGTGTCACGACAGAATATTTGAGTGTGCTCGGCTTTAAATAGCGCCAGTCTAAGATCCCCAGGCTCAGGCGAGGGCAAAGCATCTGACAACTTTATCATTGTGTTCCTATTTCTCCATTCTGTTGGCGAGCATTACTGCATGGGCAGTGTTCTGTGTTTGCGATGCGGGAAATTAGAAACACCAGGATAATCAAGTCTGCCCCGGTGCACCGAGCTGCAGCTTCTGAGGGAAAGTTTGACGGAACTGGAGCAGCAGTTAATGATCCACAACTCATTCGGTAGAGATGTCTCAGCTCGGGTGCAAGGGATCCCCGAGGGCAAGCGTGAGCAACAATGACAAGGTGAGGAGGTCCAGAGGGAGTTTCTAGGGAGCTCGATATAAAGCTGACAAACCGAACCTCCAGGGCTGCAATCCCTGCACAATCCAGTGCGTGAATAGAGATAGCTTTTCATCAGTGCGACTGAGACTTTGATTGTAGAGTTTCTCGTCAGTTGTTTATGTTTTCGGAATCGAGGAGCGACCAATCAGCAAGCGGTAGTGCGTAAGCAGTGATACTTTTCAGTCAGGGACAGGCAAAAGATTAAAAATGAACATATTTTCCAGCCATTTTTTCCTGAGGACAGGGGCGCAGCAAAAGAGTTTTTATTTAATCCGGTGGCGATTCAGATTTTGAGGGAAGTCTGTCTTTTTTTTTCAGGCTTTTTATCTGATTTTAGAAGCAACCACTCAGAAAGTGGGATTCATTGGAGAAGGCCCAGAAGACGACGTGATCGATCGGAGCTACCGGTTTGGAGAACTAAGCGCACCAACAAGTTTGCGTGCAGCACAACAGTGGTTGTTCTCCCCTAGGGAACTAATATCCTGGAGGGGCGGTTTGCTAAGGCTACTGGGGACAGTTTAAGTTAGAATTGCTGGTGGGTGGGAACAGAACTAAAGGGATGAATAAAAGGGAGGTTGGCTTACCAATAGAGAAAGCTTGGAGAGTGTGTGAAAGGGAGGATAGGCCGGTGATAGAGAAGGAACACGCTCAGACCGATGGTTTGAGATGTGTCTATTTTACTGCTAGGAGGATTATGAATAAAGCGGATGAGCTTAGAGCATGGATCAGCACTTGGAGCTATGATGTTGTGGCCATTATAGAGACTTGGATGGTTCAGGAGCAGGAATGGTTAATTCAAGTGCCAGGCTTTAGATGTTTCAGAAAGGACAGGGAGAGAGGCAAAAGAGGTAGAGGCGTGAAAATATTGATCAGAGATAGATTCACGGCTGCAGAAAAGGGGGAATTCAGGGAGGGGTTGACAACGGAGTCTCTGTGGTTGGAGGTTATGAATTGTAAGGGGTCAATAACTCTACTGATGTCATGGTCCGGATCGGGGTCCCTTTAAATTTACTTTGTTTACGTTACGATCCGGACCGCTGACTCCCTGTTTCCCTTTGGTTCCCAGTTTTCCCGTGTCCCTCAGGCTTGGTGATACGAGGCAATTTACTCTCGGCTGAACCGGCAGTTTATAGTCTCCGGCTTTCTGCCGTTCGTGCGAGAGCGTTTGCAAAGTCACTAAAGGTACGGCGCGCCAACGTCATCTGGCCGGAGCAAGCTTAGTCTCCGCCCGAAGCGAGTGCCAGTAAGTCGCCTTTCCTCACCGGAGCAACCCTGTCAAGTTACCTCGCCAAAGCGAGCCTGCAAAGTTTCCTCACCGAGGCGGATCAGTCCCTTAACCCGCCGGAGGGAATCAAGAGCCGCTGTCTTCTGTTCCCGGGCCGAGTCTAGAGCTCGCCACTACCCAGAGGCTCCAAGTACCACATCCTGGCCCTGGCGGCATCCAAGTACCACGTCATGGCCCTGGCGGCACCCAAGTACCACGTCATGGCCCTGGCGGCGTACAAGTACCAAGTCCTGGCACCGGCGGCATCCAAGCACCAAGTCCTGGCACAGGCGGCATCCAAGCACCAAGTCAAGTCCTGGTCCTCGCGACATCCAAGTAGCAAGTCAAGTCCTGGCCCTGGCGGCATGCAAGTACCACGTCCTGGCCCTGGCGGCATACAAGTACCAAGTCAAGTCCTGGCCCTGGCAGCATCCGAGTCTCATGTCAAGTCCTTGCCCTGGTGGTCTGTGATTCCGAGTCCTAACCCAAACCCTTAGTCCCGACCTGCTAGACTCAAGAGCCAAGAC